>NC_034201.2:27078527-27378527 GCF_002021735.2 Oncorhynchus kisutch
AGCTTGATCTCTTCTTATCCAGCACTGATGCCCTGGCATCGGACATGTTCAGAAGTGAGAGCAAGCCCTTTCCGTCTGTTTCACCGGTGAAGTTAAGGAGATGTGTGAAACAGTGAGAGCAAGCCTTTTTTCTAAACAAACATGCCATAATGTTTAGCAGCAGGACTCATACACAGAAGACCTATAACCTAATAACACTTAACTACACTACTAAGCACACTTAAAGCTGTGTGACATGTATGCAGAGGAGCGTATCACATTTATTTGAAACCGCAATGAGGTTGGAATAAGGATACAGATCTCCCCTGCGATGAGTGCACTGTGGCCATACACATACAGGAGAAGGATACTGGCATGAACCCTCCACCAAACAGTAGCAGACCCAGTATGCTGTACAACACCCATGTGCTGATAGAGAGCAGCAGAAACCAAACAGTGCTCACACTCTTCTCAATGCCACCAGAGAGGCCCCAGAACCCCAATACTGA
The DNA here is from genome assembly GCF_002021735.2 of Oncorhynchus kisutch. Taxonomy (NCBI): domain Eukaryota; kingdom Metazoa; phylum Chordata; class Actinopteri; order Salmoniformes; family Salmonidae; genus Oncorhynchus; species Oncorhynchus kisutch. The sequence continues at coordinate 27,079,016 of NC_034201.2, forward strand.
GGAGTAGCTGGGTCACTGTCTTGTGGTGGAAGACAGTGACCCAGCCCTCCTCCTGCTCGATCATCCTATTTTCCAACTTAATTGAGGAAAATAAGAACAATCAGAAATTTATTTTTATAGTGTCGCAAAGATAACTAAAAAGTAGCATTCCTCAAGTGAGGATGGCTTTCACTTCAGCAGTAATAAATTCATGAACTTCTTTGAGGAAAAGATCATGATCATTAGAAAGCCAATTACGGACTCCTCTTTAAATTCCTCCAAGCTCTGTTGTCCTGAGTCTGCACAACTCTGCCAGGACCTAGGATCAAGAGAGACGGTCAAGTGTTTTTGTACTTCAGTCGTTCCAAGACTGAAGACATCCTCTAATAAACCGAAATATGTAACGTTAGTGACAGTAAACAAATTATACTATAATGACAGAAACAATCCCAGCCTGAACTCAGGAGTAAAACTCTTGAACCTCTGAACCATATCTTTTAAAACATTCGGGAGATCAATTTGATGCCCAGTACATATTTTTCAAACTAGTACTTGGATTATCAATCAATTTTTTCTCCAATATTACGGAACGCCAGAGGGTAGATAACTAGCTAGCAAGAGATTCCCACTAGATAACACACGCCACAAAGTAGTTAATTGGCTATATCGTAAAAATGTACTGAAAACCAAAATACGCGTTTTGTCTTAATTTTAAGGTGTGGGCCATTACACAGCCAGATGTGGTTAGGTTTAAAATCCGTTTATCAGAAATGAATTGTAGAAATATGCGGGCAAGCTTGCTAGCCCCAAAATGTGTACAACTTCAAAGTTGCTCCAACTGTTGCACAGGGGATCAACTACTGCATTTGAAGACACTGCCACCTGCTGACATGTGCCTCAAATGTGATTATCAAAGCAGTCCTCAACAGCCATTTGAGTTAGATAGCTACATAGATTTGATTTGACAGTTATAAATTACACCCAGGGGAAGATACCACCAGTCCGGTCCCTTACACGCCTTTCTTGGGACGTATTATGCGCGGCCATAAAACGGTGACCTATTGTGACGTAACCAACGATCAATTCGCTACATGAACTGTGTTCATCTTTGATATCAACAGTACAATCTCTTTCTTCAATCAGCTTGTTTCAGCTAATCTTTTGCCGCATAGTCTGCCCTAGCTGACGCTGTGCAGAGAATACTTACGATTGGGAAACGGTTTGGTTAGACCCGTTCGCACTGCACAAGGTGATTTGGAGTTTAGAATGTCTGGTAGGCTCTTACATTCTTTGGGGAGGTCCCAAATGGCACCCTGTAGTGTAGTACTTTTGACCTGTGCCCAGTGGGCTCAGATCAAATATGTGCACAAGTCAAAGTAAGTGCGCTATATAGGGAATGCGTGCCATTTGTCTGTGTGTGTGTGTGTGTGTTAGGATATGTTTTGTGCCAATCAATTGATGAAATGTATCCCTCAGAAAACAAGATGGATCGTAGTGATGAGAGAATCAGAAGAGCTTTAAGGCGCCGCCCCTTATGTGGTAAATACCTATTTATTTATTTTGTGTTCTGTCTTGTTATCACATTTTAAATTGAGTGTTGTGTTGACAGTTGAATCCAGTGAGGGTGAACTCCCCTGATTCTGTGATGTGGCCAACCGGTAAGGTGCACAGAAGACCAAGGCCTGTAAGTCAAATCCGACCCTGAAAACAATTACACATAAACATTACTTATGCTCCATGTACAAACTGCAGTTATCACAATAAAAGCAACTGCAGATATCCCTCCCCATCTAAACTCATTTGAAATTGAATGCTCTCTTGACAGTCTACTTCAGCGCAGACCCCTCAGATCCACAAAAGGCCTGTAAGTCACATTCAAATCAACCACACAACAGTAGCTACTTAAATGATTTATTGATAGCTACATCATTTATTTCCAAGGCCAAAATGAGCAAAATATTTTTTACTGTTCACAGCCAATCATTGAGAAACTGTGGGCAGGAACAGACATCTGGGGATGGACGGGACATGAATCCAGAGCGTCTCAGCCAGGTCAGACATCTCTGCTGTTCCCATAGAGATCAATCTGTTGATTCAATGGCAATTTGGTTGGCTTGGTTGAATTGACAATACTTCATTGGAAATGCTAAAGAATCCTACAGTATGGAAGGTCTTTAGTCCCATCCCTAATGTTATGGGAGTTGCATTTAGTGCATTTCAATCCACTTGCATTTTCAATTACCCATGAATTACTCACTACTTGTACAAGTATGTTGGATTGCCTAAATATTCAACATTTTCTTGGCAGTCAATGCCAGTGAATTCCATGGCTGCCCTAAGTACATGCCTTTGTCTGTCTCCTCAGTCTGGAAGGGTGACTCGGCTGATGGAGAGAAATTATGATGGGGTGATCTCATCCTCCAACTCTGATGACATCTCTATCTACTCCTTCACTGACTGTGAATCTGAGGTAAGAGAGTTGTACACCATAGATGTGTTGAGTGATATGACTGTGAAGAGAATAGTCTCAGACTAATTGACTCTGATACACAGTCTGATGAGGATCATGAAAGGAGGACACCACCGCTGATAGTGAAGGATAAGGAGGATGGAAAGGTGACAAAGTTTGAAGTGAGGGAAATGGTAGAGGACGACAATCTGTCTCTCCACTCCTTGGATGATTCAGACTTTCTGGTATGTTCTGCACCATGTATTTGAGTAACTCTTTGACTGAATGTGGAAAATGGACTATGACCAAACTAGCTCTCTGACACAGTGTGATAATGGCAATGATGCCTCTGCTGAGGACAGTCCAGGGTCTTCAAAGGAACCACAGAGAAAAGGGGCTTCACTGAAGGACCCTCGACTGGTATTCTCTTACATTTGTGTGTTAGTGGTGCGCAGGTCAGCTGTTTGTTCAACCAAGCCCACCCGCAATTGCTAATAACCCATCCGCAAACCGCCCGACTATATGTGAAAAAGTGAAAACCTGACCCTAGTCCACAAATATAGAACACCATCAGAGAAGACGGAACGATTTTTTTGTCAGGGGGTGCAGGATTTTGTTGTGGCTAATATGGATATGTTTCTGCTTATCATTTCCGACATTTTGGCAGGCTATTTGTTAGTCAACTTGTCTATAAATTGATAGAAGACTAAATAAACCCTTGCTCATCGGAATAATGTTATAAATGGTAGAATGAATGCTTCAATCTAGTTGACATCGGTAAAGATCTCCGTCATCTTTGATTCTTTCGCGGAGCAAGAAGAAAATGCAAAAACTCAAGATAAAAAAAGGGAAACTACTATCAGCTTTTAGGAGGCTGATAAAGCAGTCCCTAACTGCACAATCGCATTCTCTCAAGATGCTGAAAGAAATCATATTTCTCCACTCCTGTTCCCGAGTCAAAATATAGTCTACATTTGTTGTAGCCTATCATTTTACTGCAATAAAGGCTTAATTCTGCAGGAGTTAATATTAAGACTGTGAGAGGTTAATTAAAGATCTACAGTCAGTGTCCAGATTTCAGTTTCCATTTAACTCATCTGAACAGTTTGTTCCCTTGATGTGCCATAGGCCTATTTGAATCCCCCTCTTGTGACTGTCGAGTTTGTATAGTGCCTCACAATCTTCACACATAATAGAGACACTGCCATCATCCTCTTTGAATACTTCATCAAATCTTTTCCAAACATTCCTTTTCTGGCCATCCCTTCTTATTTTCAACTCTCCATTTCGTAGATTTCCTTTTATTGAATTAAACTCTGACATTGTCCTTTTTGCGTCAGTGGATCAACAGTAACTTTTTCTGCCCTTTCCCAAAAGTGTTTGGTGATTGGTGTCTAGTCTATTTGGCACGTGCCAAATTAGGCCCTAAAGCTTAGGTTTACGTACAAATGCTAAATAGCCTATAGATATAAATGACACAAGAATGATACATGTATGGAATTTTTTCACGTATTGTTTTCTCTTTATTCAACCCGACCGCCTCCCACATAATATTTCATGACCCTAAACCCGCCGCCCTGTGGATATAACCGCGGGACTGCTGCTTATTAGTCAATGCATCACTAGTGTGTGTTACATCTCAATGATTTGACCTTATGTCTGTACAGATTATTGTGGCCAAGCCCAACATCCTTCTCCCTGCCTCTGTGAGTGCCCTGAAGAAGGCATCACGCCTGATGGAGTTGGTCCCTACTGTCCGGCCCTGCAGGGAGCAGCTGGACAAGAAGACACAGTGGACCAACACCAACGAGGAGAGCCTGAGGAGGATTAAAAAAAAACTGGCCTCCATAGAGCTCGACCTGGAGGAAGGCCTGAACAAGGTCAACGACGGTCAGGACATCAACCAAGAGAGGCAGAAGAATGAGGGATGCTTCAGAGCCTGGATTGAGAAGTGGATGGGGAAGAGGAAGGAGGAAAGACTGAGGGATGAAGATGTGAATAGGGAAGATAAAGGGAGGATGGGCGAGGAAGTGAGGGCACTGATCCAAGTGATGAAGAGAAACTGCAGTGAAAGTGATCTTGAGGCAGTAAACCTGGACAGTTGGCTGAATGACTTGGAAAGGTTGAAAGTGGCCTTCAAGAAATGCACTGGAGAGATGGCCGAAATGGTAGAGAGCATGGCAGAAATGCAGAAAAAATAACTATGTCCAGAGCTTTGTAAATGAATCTTACTTATTGAGTGTAGTCATGTATCTAATGTATTTATAGATTAGTCATACAGTATATCTACAGATTTTGTATAACATAGCACTGTCCTAACAGTTTGTTTGTTGTTTCTGGTCTTACAGAGCCCAGGGAAAGTCTCTGGTCCTGTGTCTGGCCTCTCTCCTCTTGTGACCTCAGCACCCCGGACCCTGGCTGAAGCCCTACAAGCCCTGCCCTCTGCTGTGGCCCGTCCCTCCCAAAAGGATGTCCCAAAGCCTCCGACACCTCCAAGCCCTGTCTCTGTCATTGTTGCTTCGCCTGCTGTGGAGTACTTACCATACCACCGCAGCCCTCGCCTGGCCCCAATCACCAACCTGAGTGAGAACGGCAGGAAGCTGCTCCAGAAAATGTCAGGAGTGACGCCACAGGTGAGAGGAAACAGGAAGGGAATATTAGCCATATTTCCTTCTACAGTATATCATACCTCTAGATACCATAGCTCAAGAGTAGAAAATAGCCATAAGCTTATATTACTTTATCTCCTTGTCCAAAATATTCAGGAAAGGAAGGTCAAAAGGAAAAAGACCAAGGGAAAAAAGCAAGTGAAGAAAGAGAAGGCCAGTAAGATGCAGCAGGTGGAAAATGTTGGAGAAACTAAGGAGGACAAGAAAGATGAAAAGAAGAGTCTGAGGAAGAGGTGAGGAAATAGAAGAGGGGAACATAACAAGGGCGTTTTAGAGATTTATAGAAATAGAATGAGGTAGAGAAATATAGAAATTGAATGAGGTAGCAGAGAAAGAGCAGCTATCTGATGTTTAATGGCAAACTACTATTTATTCTCCTGTTGTGTTTGATTGACAGGTTTCTCCAGTGGCTGCTGCCCAAACTGAGATGTTCGAAGAAATAATGGCCAACTACTACTACAACACACACACACACACACACACACACACACACATACTATTGATATTGGTCTCATTGTTATATTTTGAGATATGCACCATTCTTAAAAAAATAAAAAAGACCCAATAATTATATTGGTTCCCATACAGCCTACTAGGGTAGCGTATGATAATGGGTTGGATTTACATAGCGTGTAGTTATCAGGCTTGAAAATATAGCCAGGAGATGCAGGGTCAACACCCCTACTCATGTCATAAGTGCCATGAGATGTTTAGTGACCACAGAGAGATAGGACCTCTGTGTGCACAGTCTCATCCGAAGGACAGCACCGGCCGCAGGGCAGTGTCTGGCATTGGGGTCTTAGGTCTTCTTTGGCCAAAGGGAAGTGAAGAGGGCCAGTATGAGAGAGCACAAACTTTCTTAGCAGATAATGATAACATGACAACAGTAGCTGTAGATGATGTAATGAAAAGTTGGAGGGTGGTTGGTAATGGAGAACATCGGGTGGATCCACGTCTGGGTGTTGGGCAGGACCCTTAGCTCCTGGAGAACAGGAGTAGAGTTAAAGGGAACAGGGTAGGCGACAGAGACGTAAACACTCCGGTAGCTCTCCTTCTGTTTCTCCTGCGCCTTGTCCATGTTCTGTCTCACCTTGATTGATGACAGGAATACATGCAATTATATTTCATATTACAAATATATTTCTTACATATCTCTTGGAGGGACAGAAAATACATTAACAGAGGACAATCATTTTTACCTGGTCAAAAACCTCCACGTCCTTCTCAGTCTGTGCTTGAAGATAGTACTCAAAGGCGTTCTGATCTGGTTCGACAACTTCCACCACATCAGGTGGGGTTTCAGTGATCTGAAAGCACGTTATGCAAAAATAGCAATAGACAAACACTAAGTCAATCCCAATTTTGAAAGACTACAGTATATGCAATAATTGTATATACAATTGCATTGTTTACCTCAGTCAACAGCTGCGGCTCCCGTCCATACTCAGCCTGGATGCTGCTGTTGTGTGCAAAGAGAATTACCTTCAGGTTGTTCTCCCACCCTTCCTGATACCAATCAAGGGACTTGCCCATGGCTGTCTTGAGGGTCTGGTTGGTCCATTTACTAAGGGTTTTGAAAAACGTTGTTTTAATCTAGGTTGTATAAATCAAGAGTACCAAGAGATTTGTCGACTGTATGGGTAAAAAAACACAAAGTACAAAACACACAAGCCAAAAGGAGGTCTTTACAATCAACTGACAATCAAAGTTTTCTTGCATTGATTTGACCTTGAACATTCAGAGCCTGCTTGTGTATTCAAACCAAAAACATCCGTGAAGAAAAAGTGGACCTTCAAGTACTGCCTCAAACCACTTGTCCAAGCATATTACATCTCAATGTATAACATGAGACAGAAAACACATTGAATGAAAACTATGGGCTCGATTAAATCTGTATCGCTGAAGTTCAGAGCTATAGCGGCTTATAACCACACTGACATCATTTTTAAAAAACGTTATTAGTTATACCATAAGTTGACGTTTTTACAAGGATTGTGATTGCTGAAAATAGCGCACTTGAAATGTAAAGGTCATTTCCAATCTTTGAGAACATTGCCTTTGAATTTCAATCGAGCTATAGTGAGTTTTGGTGTTACTGATTGAAGTCATCAATCTGTCAGTGAAGACACAGGTGCTCCTGGATGAACCGTCACAGATTCTGTTATAGTGACTCCGGCATGTTTGCTGTGAAACTCTGGGGGACACTGACAGACAGACAGTGGGCTGAGGTGGGAATGTTGAAAATGTGGATGTTGAGCCACTGGAGCCCAGTGACTGCTGGTTTGAGAGGCAGATGCATGCCCATGACTGAGTCCATGGCCAAAGCTGTGTTTGTGACTATGTCCATGGCTGCAGCTGTGTCCATGCTTGTGACCATGTCCGTGACTTGGCCTCAAGCCCCCCATGGTTGTGTCCGTAAAAACCTATGAGCTGAACAGGGCTCCCCTGTGTATAGTAGGAGTGGGCCCAGCCTTCAAATTTCTTTGGTGGGGTCTCGGTAGCCTGTAGGTTGGAGGTAGAGGACACTGGAGCGTAGGCTTGATCTGGGCAGGAGCCTGGTGTTGGAATGATTCTGCAATCAATGAGAACGTAGACAGATTTCAGAGAGCTTCTCTATACCAGTGATTCTCTATCTAATCATGGGGGACCACTAGGTGCCTATTGTAAAGTATTCAATTACAGCTGAGGATCATCTATTATAACTGCACCTCATTATACTGTAGTGTGTAACGGATGTGAAACGGCTAGCTTAGTTAGCGGTGCGCGCTAAATAGCGTTTCAATCGGTGACGTCACTTGCTCTGAGACCTTGAAGTAGTAGTTCCCCTTGCTCTGCAAGAGTCGCGTCTTTTGTGGAGCGATGTGTAACGATGCTTCGTGGGTGACTGTTGTTGATGTGTGCAGAGGGTCCCTGGTTCGCGCCCGGGTATGGGCGAGGGCGAAGTTATACTGTTATACAAGTACATCATGTGCTCTGGCTTGCACACAGCAAATGTTATTTAATGTCTTGTCTGATAAATGATGGTTCTGGTGCTTTCTCAGTACTCACGGTGGGTGGACCGTCTTCCTTCTCGCCTCTATTGATGCAGGGACATACAGGACACCAATGTTCCTCAGCAGCCTGAAAGGCATCTTCTTATCCAGCACTGATGCCCTGGCATCGGACATGTTCAGAAGTGAGAGCAAGCCCTTTCCGTCTGTTTCACCGGTGCAAGTTAAGGAGAATGTGTGAAGCAGTGATGCAAGATTTTTCTAAACAAACATGCCATAATGTTTAGCAGCAGGACTCATACACAAGACCTATAACCTAATAACACTTAACTACACTACTAAGCACACTTCTAAAGCTGTGACATACTGCAGAGGAGCGTATCACATTTATTTTGAACCGCAATGAGGTTGGAATAAGGATACAGATCTCCCCTGCGATGAGTGCACTGTGGCCATACACATACAGGAGAAGGATACTGGCATGAACCCCTCCACCAAACAGTAGCAGACCCAGTATGCTGTACAACACCCATGTGCTGATAGAGAGCAGCAGAAACCAAACAGTGCTCACACTCTTCTCAATGCCACCAGAGAGGCCCCAGAACCCCAATACTGAGGAGTAGCTGGGTCACTGTCTTGTGGTGGAAGACAGTGACCCAGCCCTCCTTCCTGCTCGATCATCCTATTTTTCCAACTTAATTGAGGAAAATAAGAACAATCAGAAATTTATTTTTTATAGTGTCGCAAAGATAACTAAAAAGCAGCATTCCTCAAGTGAGGATGGCTTTCACTTCAGCAGTAATAAATTCATGAACTTCTTTGAGGAAAAGATCATGATCATTAGAAAGCCAATTACGGACTCCTCTTTAAATTCCTCCAAAGCTCTGTTGTCCTGAGTCTGCACAACTCTGCCAGGACCTAGGATCAAGAGAGACGGTCAAGTGTTTTTGTACTTCAGTCGTTCCAAGACTGAAGACATCCTCTAATAAACCGAAATATGTAACGTTAGTGACAGTAAACAAATTATACTATAATGACAGAAACAATCCCAGCCTGAACTCAGGAGTAAAACTCTTGAACCTCTGAACCATATCTTTTAAAACAATTCGGGAGATCAATTTGATGCCCAGTACATATTTTTCAAACTAGTACTTGGATTATCAATCAATTTTTTCTCCAATATTACGGAACGCCAGAGGGTAGATAACTAGCTAGCAAGAGATTCCCACTAGATAACACAGCCACAAAGTAGTAATTGGCTATATCGTAAAAATGTATGAAAACCAAAATACGCGTTTTGGTCTTAATTTAAGGTTGGGCCATTACATCAGCAGTGTGGTTAGGTTTAAAATCCGTTTATAAGAAGATGAATTGTAGAAATATGCGGGCAAGCTTGCTAGCCCCAAAATGTGTACAACTTCAAAGTTGCTCAACTGTTGCACAGGGGATCAACTACTGCATTTGAAGACACTGCCACCTGCTGACATGTGCCTCAAATGTGATTATCAAAGAGTCCTCAACAGCCATTTGAGTTAGATCGCTACATAGATTTGATTTGACAGTTATAAATTACACCCAGGGGGAAGATACCACCAGTCCGGTCCCTTACACGCCTTTCTTGTGACGTATTATGCGCGGCCATAAAACGGTGACCTATTGTGACGTAACCAAGCATCAATTCGCTACATGAACTGTGTTCATCTTTGATATCAACAGTACAATCTCTTTCTTCAATCAGCTTGTTTCAGCTAATCTTTTGCCGCATAGTCTGCCCTAGCTGACGCTGTGCAGAGAATACTACGATTGGAAACGGTTGGTTAGACCCGTTCGCACTGCACAAGGTGATTTGGAGTTTAGAATGTCTGGTAGGCTCTTACATTCTTTGGGGAGGTCCCAAATGGCACCCTGTAGTGTAGTACTTTTGACCTGTGCCCAGTGGGCTCAGATCAAAATATGTGCACAAGTCAAAGTAAGTGCGCTATATAGGGAATGGCGTGCCATTTGTCTGTGTGTGTGTGTGTGTGTTAGGATATGTTTTGTGCCAATCAATTGATGAAAATGTATCCCTCAGAAAACAAGATGGATCGTAGTGATGAGAGAATCAGAAGAGCTTTAAGGCGCCGCCCTTATGTGGTAAATACCTATTTATTTATTTTGTGTTCTGTCTTTGTTATCACATTTTAAATTGAGTGTTGTGTTGACAGTTGAATCCAGTGAGGGTGAACTCCCCTGATTCTGTGATGTGGCCAACCGGTAAGGTGCACAGAAGACCAAGGCCTGTAAGTCAAATCCGACCTGAAAACAATTACACATAAACATTACTTATGCTCCATGTACAAACTGCAGTTATCACAATAAAAGCAACTGCAGATATCCCTCCCCATCTAAACTCATTTGAAATTGAATGCTCTCTTGACAGTCTACTTCAGCGCAGACCCCTCAGATCCACAAAAGGCCTGTAAGTCACATTCAAATCAACCACACAACAGTAGCTACTTAAATGATTTATTGATAGCTACATCATTTATTTCCAAGGCCAAAATGAGCAAAATATTTTTTACTGTTCACAGCCAATCATTGAGAACTGTGGGCAGGAACAGACATCTGGGGATGGACGGGACATGAATCCAGAGCGTCTCAGCCAGGTCAGACATCTCTGCTGTTCCCATAGAGATCAATCTGTTGATTCAAATGGCAATTTTGGTTGGCTTGGTTGAATTGACAATACTTCATTGGAAATGCTAAAGAATCCTACAGTATGGAAGGTCTTTAGTCCCATCCCTAATGTTATGGGAGTTGCATTTATTGCATTTCAATCCACTTGCATTTTCAATTACCCATGAATTACTCACTACTTGTACAAGTATGTTGGATTGCCTAAATATTCAACATTTTCTTGGCAGTCAATGCCAGTGAATTCCATGGCTGCCCTAAGTACATGCCTTTGTCTGTCTCCTCAGTCTGGAAGGGTGACTCGGCTGATGGAGAGAAATTATGATGGGGTGATCTCATCCTCCAACTCTGATGACATCTCTATCTACTCCTTCACTGACTGTGAATCTGAGGTAAGAGAGTTGTACACCATAGATGTGTTGAGTGATATGACTGTGAAGAGAATAGTCTCAGACTAATTGACTCTGATACACAGTCTGATGAGGATCATGAAAGGAGGACACCACCGCTGATAGTGAAGGATAAGGAGGATGGAAAGGTGACAAAGTTTGAAGTGAGGGAAATGGTAGAGGACGACAATCTGTCTCTCCACTCCTTGGATGATTCAGACTTTCTGGTATGTTCTGCACCATGTATTTGAGTAACTCTTTGACTGAATGTGGAAAATGGACTATGACCAACTAGCTCTCTGACACAGTGTGATAATGGCAATGATGCCTCTGCTGAGGACAGTCCAGGGTCTTCAAAGGAACCACAGAGAAAAGGGGCTTCACTGAAGGACCCTCGACTGGTATTCTCTTACATTTGTGTGTTAGTGGTGCGCAGGTCAGCTGTTTGTTCAACCAAGCCCACCCGCAATTGCTAATAACCCATCCGCAACCGCCCGACTATATGTGAAAAAGTGAAAACCTGACCCTAGTCCACAAATATAGAACACCATCAGAGAAGACGGAACGATTTTTTTGTCAGGGGGTGCAGGATTTTGTTGTGGCTAATATGGATATGTTTCTGCTTATCATTTCCGACATTTTGGCAGGCTATTTGTTAGTCAACTTGTCTATAAATTGATAGAAGACTAAATAAACCCTTGCTCATCGGAATAATGTTATAAATGGTAGAATGAATGCTTCAATCTAGTTGACATCGGTAAAGATCTCCGTCATCTTTGATTCTTTCGCGGAGCAAGAAGAAAATGCAAAAACTCAAGATAAAAAAAGGGAAACTACTATCAGCTTTTAGGAGGCTGATAAAGCAGTCCCTAACTGCACAATCGCATTCTCTCAAGATGCTGAAAGAAATCATATTTCTCCACTCCTGTTCCCGAGTCAAAATATAGTCTACATTTGTTGTAGCCTATCATTTTACTGCAATAAAGGCTTAATTCTGCAGGAGTTAATATTAAGACTGTGAGAGGTTAATTAAAGATCTACAGTCAGTGTCCAGATTTCAGTTTCCATTTAACTCATCTGAACAGTTTGTTCCCTTGATGTGCCATAGGCCTATTTGAATCCCCCTCTTGTGACTGTCGAGTTTGTATAGTGCCTCACAATCTTCACACATAATAGAGACACTGCCATCATCCTCTTTGAATACTTCATCAAATCTTTTCCAAACATTCCTTTTCTGGCCATCCCTTCTTTATTTTCAACTCTCCATTTCGTAGATTTCCTTTTATTGAATTAAACTCTGACATTGTCCTTTTTGCGTCAGTGGATCAACAGTAACTTTTTCTGCCCTTTCCCAAAAGTGTTTGGTGATTGGTGTCTAGTCTATTTGGCACGTGCCAAATTAGGCCCTAAAGCTTAGGTTTACGTACAAATGCTAAATAGCCTATAGATATAAATGACACAAGAATGATACATGTATGGAATTTTTTCACGTATTGTTTTCTCTTTATTCAACCCGACCGCCTCCCACATAATATTTCATGACCCTAAACCCGCCGCCCTGTGGATATAACCGCGGGACTGCTGCTTATTAGTCAATGCATCACTAGTGTGTGTTACATCTCAATGATTTGACCTTATGTCTGTACAGATTATTGTGGCCAAGCCCAACATCCTTCTCCCTGCCTCTGTGAGTGCCCTGAAGAAGGCATCACGCCTGATGGAGTTGGTCCCTACTGTCCGGCCCTGCAGGGAGCAGCTGGACAAGAAGACACAGTGGACCAACACCAACGAGGAGAGCCTGAGGAGGATTAAAAAAAAACTGGCCTCCATAGAGCTCGACCTGGAGGAAGGCCTGAACAAGGTCAACGACGGTCAGGACATCAACCAAGAGAGGCAGAAGAATGAGGGATGCTTCAGAGCCTGGATTGAGAAGTGGATGGGGAAGAGGAAGGAGGAAAGACTGAGGGATGAAGATGTGAATAGGGAAGATAAAGGGAGGATGGGCGAGGAAGTGAGGGCACTGATCCAAGTGATGAAGAGAAACTGCAGTGAAAGTGATCTTGAGGCAGTAAACCTGGACAGTTGGCTGAATGACTTGGAAAGGTTGAAAGTGGCCTTCAAGAAATGCACTGGAGAGATGGCCGAAATGGTAGAGAGCATGGCAGAAATGCAGAAAAAATAACTATGTCCAGAGCTTTGTAAATGAATCTTACTTATTGAGTGTAGTCATGTATCTAATGTATTTATAGATTAGTCATACAGTATATCTACAGATTTTGTATAACATAGCACTGTCCTAACAGTTTGTTTGTTGTTTCTGGTCTTACAGAGCCCAGGGAAAGTCTCTGGTCCTGTGTCTGGCCTCTCTCCTCTTGTGACCTCAGCACCCCGGACCCTGGCTGAAGCCCTACAAGCCCTGCCCTCTGCTGTGGCCCGTCCCTCCCAAAAGGATGTCCCAAAGCCTCCGACACCTCCAAGCCCTGTCTCTGTCATTGTTGCTTCGCCTGCTGTGGAGTACTTACCATACCACCGCAGCCCTCGCCTGGCCCCAATCACCAACCTGAGTGAGAACGGCAGGAAGCTGCTCCAGAAAATGTCAGGAGTGACGCCACAGGTGAGAGGAAACAGGAAGGGAATATTAGCCATATTTCCTTCTACAGTATATCATACCTCTAGATACCATAGCTCAAGAGTAGAAAATAGCCATAAGCTTATATTACTTTATCTCCTTGTCCAAAATATTCAGGAAAGGAAGGTCAAAAGGAAAAAGACCAAGGGAAAAAAGCAAGTGAAGAAAGAGAAGGCCAGTAAGATGCAGCAGGTGGAAAATGTTGGAGAAACTAAGGAGGACAAGAAAGATGAAAAGAAGAGTCTGAGGAAGAGGTGAGGAAATAGAAGAGGGGAACATAACAAGGGCGTTTTAGAGATTTATAGAAATAGAATGAGGTAGAGAAATATAGAAATTGAATGAGGTAGCAGAGAAAGAGCAGCTATCTGATGTTTAATGGCAAACTACTATTTATTCTCCTGTTGTGTTTGATTGACAGGTTTCTCCAGTGGCTGCTGCCCAAACTGAGATGTTCGAAGAAATAATGGCCAACTACTACTACAACACACACACACACACACACACACACACACATACTATTGATATTGGTCTCATTGTTATATTTTGAGATATGCACCATTCTTAAAAAAATAAAAAAGACCCAATAATTATATTGGTTCCCATACAGCCTACTAGGGTAGCGTATGATAATGGGTTGGATTTACATAGCGTGTAGTTATCAGGCTTGAAAATATAGCCAGGAGATGCAGGGTCAACACCCCTACTCATGTCATAAGTGCCATGAGATGTTTAGTGACCACAGAGAGATAGGACCTCTGTGTGCACAGTCTCATCCGAAGGACAGCACCGGCCGCAGGGCAGTGTCTGGCATTGGGGTCTTAGGTCTTCTTTGGCCAAAGGGAAGTGAAGAGGGCCAGTATGAGAGAGCACAAACTTTCTTAGCAGATAATGATAACATGACAACAGTAGCTGTAGATGATGTAATGAAAAGTTGGAGGGTGGTTGGTAATGGAGAACATCGGGTGGATCCACGTCTGGGTGTTGGGCAGGACCCTTAGCTCCTGGAGAACAGGAGTAGAGTTAAAGGGAACAGGGTAGGCGACAGAGACGTAAACACTCCGGTAGCTCTCCTTCTGTTTCTCCTGCGCCTTGTCCATGTTCTGTCTCACCTTGATTGATGACAGGAATACATGCAATTATATTTCATATTACAAATATATTTCTTACATATCTCTTGGAGGGACAGAAAATACATTAACAGAGGACAATCATTTTTACCTGGTCAAAAACCTCCACGTCCTTCTCAGTCTGTGCTTGAAGATAGTACTCAAAGGCGTTCTGATCTGGTTCGACAACTTCCACCACATCAGGTGGGGTTTCAGTGATCTGAAAGCACGTTATGCAAAAATAGCAATAGACAAACACTAAGTCAATCCCAATTTTGAAAGACTACAGTATATGCAATAATTGTATATACAATTGCATTGTTTACCTCAGTCAACAGCTGCGGCTCCCGTCCATACTCAGCCTGGATGCTGCTGTTGTGTGCAAAGAGAATTACCTTCAGGTTGTTCTCCCACCCTTCCTGATACCAATCAAGGGACTTGCCCATGGCTGTCTTGAGGGTCTGGTTGGTCCATTTACTAAGGGTTTTGAAAAACGTTGTTTTAATCTAGGTTGTATAAATCAAGAGTACCAAGAGATTTGTCGACTGTATGGGTAAAAAAACACAAAGTACAAAACACACAAGCCAAAAGGAGGTCTTTACAATCAACTGACAATCAAAGTTTTCTTGCATTGATTTGACCTTGAACATTCAGAGCCTGCTTGTGTATTCAAACCAAAAACATCCGTGAAGAAAAAGTGGACCTTCAAGTACTGCCTCAAACCACTTGTCCAAGCATATTACATCTCAATGTATAACATGAGACAGAAAACACATTGAATGAAAACTATGGGCTCGATTAAATCTGTATCGCTGAAGTTCAGAGCTATAGCGGCTTATAACCACACTGACATCATTTTTTAAAAACGTTATTAGTTACACCATAAGTTGACGTTTTTACAAGGATTGTGATTGCTGAAAATAGCGCACTTGAAATGTAAAGGTCATTTCCAATCTTTGAGAACATTGCCTTTGAATTTCAATCGAGCTATAGTGAGTTTTGGTGTTACTGATTGAAGTCATCAATCTGTCAGTGAAGACACAGGTGCTCCTGGATGAACCGTCACAGATTCTGTTATAGTGACTCCGGCATGTTTGCTGTGAAACTCTGGGGGACACTGACAGACAGACAGTGGGCTGAGGTGGGAATGTTGAAAATGTGGATGTTGAGCCACTGGAGCCCAGTGACTGCTGGTTTGAGAGGCAGATGCATGCCCATGACTGAGTCCATGGCCAAAGCTGTGTTTGTGACTATGTCCATGGCTGCAGCTGTGTCCATGCTTGTGACCATGTCCGTGACTTGGCCTCAAGCCCCCCATGGTTGTGTCCGTAAAAACCTATGAGCTGAACAGGGCTCCCCTGTGTATAGTAGGAGTGGGCCCAGCCTTCAAATTTCTTTGGTGGGGTCTCGGTAGCCTGTAGGTTGGAGGTAGAGGACACTGGAGCGTAGGCTTGATCTGGGCAGGAGCCTGGTGTTGGAATGATTCTGCAATCAATGAGAACGTAGACAGATTTCAGAGAGCTTCTCTATACCAGTGATTCTCTATCTAATCATGGGGGACCACTAGGTGCCTATTGTAAAGTATTCAATTACAGCTGAGGATCATCTATTATAACTGCACCTCATTATACTGTAGTGTGTAACGGATGTGAAACGGCTAGCTTAGTTAGCGGTGCGCGCTAAATAGCGTTTCAATCGGTGACGTCACTTGCTCTGAGACCTTGAAGTAGTAGTTCCCCTTGCTCTGCAAGAGTCGCGTCTTTTGTGGAGCTATGTGTAACGATGCTTCGTGGGTGACTGTTGTTGATGTGTGCAGAGGGTCCCTGGTTCGCGCCCGGGTATGGGCGAGGGCGAAGTTATACTGTTATACAAGTACATCATGTGCTCTGGCTTGCACACAGCAAATGTTATTTAATGTCTTGTCTGATAAATGATGGTTCTGGTGCTTTCTCAGTACTCACGGTGGGTGGACCGTCTTCCTTCTCGCCTCTATTGATGCAGGGACATACAGTACACCAATGTTCCTCAGCAGCCTGAAAGGCATCTTCTTATCCAGCACTGATGCCCTGGCATCGGACATGTTCAGAAGTGAGAGCAAGCCCTTTCCGTCTGTTTCACCGGTGCAAGTTAAGGAGAATGTGTGAAGCAGTGATGCAAGATTTTTCTAAACAAACATGCCATAATGTTTAGCAGCAGGACTCATACACAAGACCTATAACCTAATAACACTTAACTACACTACTAAGCACACTTCTAAAGCTGTGACATACTGCAGAGGAGCGTATCACATTTATTTTGAACCGCAATGAGGTTGGAATAAGGATACAGATCTCCCCTGCGATGAGTGCACTGTGGCCATACACATACAGGAGAAGGATACTGGCATGAACCCCTCCACCAAACAGTAGCAGACCCAGTATGCTGTACAACACCCATGTGCTGATAGAGAGCAGCAGAAACCAAACAGTGCTCACACTCTTCTCAATGCCACCAGAGAGGCCCCAGAACCCCAATACTGAGGAGTAGCTGGGTCACTGTCTTGTGGTGGAAGACAGTGACCCAGCCCTCCTTCCTGCTCGATCATCCTATTTTTCCAACTTAATTGAGGAAAATAAGAACAATCAGAAATTTATTTTTTATAGTGTCGCAAAGCTAACTAAAAAGCAGCATTCCTCAAGTGAGGATGGCTTTCACTTCAGCAGTAATAAATTCATGAACTTCTTTGAGGAAAAGATCATGATCATTAGAAAGCCAATTACGGACTCCTCTTTAAATTCCTCCAAAGCTCTGTTGTCCTGAGTCTGCACAACTCTGCCAGGACCTAGGATCAAGAGAGACGGTCAAGTGTTTTTGTACTTCAGTCGTTCCAAGACTGAAGACATCCTCTAATAAACCGAAATATGTAACGTTAGTGACAGTAAACAAATTATACTATAATGACAGAAACAATCCCAGCCTGAACTCAGGAGTAAAACTCTTGAACCTCTGAACCATATCTTTTAAAACAATTCGGGAGATCAATTTGATGCCCAGTACATATTTTTCAAACTAGTACTTGGATTATCAATCAATTTTTTCTCCAATATTACGGAACGCCAGAGGGTAGATAACTAGCTAGCAAGAGATTCCCACTAGATAACACAGCCACAAAGTAGTAATTGGCTATATCGTAAAAATGTATGAAAACCAAAATACGCGTTTTGGTCTTAATTTAAGGTTGGGCCATTACATCAGCAGTGTGGTTAGGTTTAAAATCCGTTTATAAGAAGATGAATTGTAGAAATATGCGGGCAAGCTTGCTAGCCCCAAAATGTGTACAACTTCAAAGTTGCTCAACTGTTGCACAGGGGATCAACTACTGCATTTGAAGACACTGCCACCTGCTGACATGTGCCTCAAATGTGATTATCAAAGAGTCCTCAACAGCCATTTGAGTTAGATAGCTACATAGATTTGATTTGACAGTTATAAATTACACCCAGGGGGAAGATACCACCAGTCCGGTCCCTTACACGCCTTTCTTGTGACGTATTATGCGCGGCCATAAAACGGTGACCTATTGTGACGTAACCAAGCATCAATTCGCTACATGAACTGTGTTCATCTTTGATATCAACAGTACAATCTCTTTCTTCAATCAGCTTGTTTCAGCTAATCTTTTGCCGCATAGTCTGCCCTAGCTGACGCTGTGCAGAGAATACTACGATTGGAAACGGTTGGTTAGACCCGTTCGCACTGCACAAGGTGATTTGGAGTTTAGAATGTCTGGTAGGCTCTTACATTCTTTGGGGAGGTCCCAAATGGCACCCTGTAGTGTAGTACTTTTGACCTGTGCCCAGTGGGCTCAGATCAAAATATGTGCACAAGTCAAAGTAAGTGCGCTATATAGGGAATGGCGTGCCATTTGTCTGTGTGTGTGTGTGTGTTAGGATATGTTTTGTGCCAATCAATTGATGAAAATGTATCCCTCAGAAAACAAGATGGATCGTAGTGATGAGAGAATCAGAAGAGCTTTAAGGCGCCGCCCTTATGTGGTAAATACCTATTTATTTATTTTGTGTTCTGTCTTTGTTATCACATTTTAAATTGAGTGTTGTGTTGACAGTTGAATCCAGTGAGGGTGAACTCCCCTGATTCTGTGATGTGGCCAACCGGTAAGGTGCACAGAAGACCAAGGCCTGTAAGTCAAATCCGACCTGAAAACAATTACACATAAACATTACTTATGCTCCATGTACAAACTGCAGTTATCACAATAAAAGCAACTGCAGATATCCCTCCCCATCTAAACTCATTTGAAATTGAATGCTCTCTTGACAGTCTACTTCAGCGCAGACCCCTCAGATCCACAAAAGGCCTGTAAGTCACATTCAAATCAACCACACAACAGTAGCTACTTAAATGATTTATTGATAGCTACATCATTTATTTCCAAGGCCAAAATGAGCAAAATATTTTTTACTGTTCACAGCCAATCATTGAGAACTGTGGGCAGGAACAGACATCTGGGGATGGACGGGACATGAATCCAGAGCGTCTCAGCCAGGTCAGACATCTCTGCTGTTCCCATAGAGATCAATCTGTTGATTCAAATGGCAATTTTGGTTGGCTTGGTTGAATTGACAATACTTCATTGGAAATGCTAAAGAATCCTACAGTATGGAAGGTCTTTAGTCCCATCCCTAATGTTATGGGAGTTGCATTTATTGCATTTCAATCCACTTGCATTTTCAATTACCCATGAATTACTCACTACTTGTACAAGTATGTTGGATTGCCTAAATATTCAACATTTTCTTGGCAGTCAATGCCAGTGAATTCCATGGCTGCCCTAAGTACATGCCTTTGTCTGTCTCCTCAGTCTGGAAGGGTGACTCGGCTGATGGAGAGAAATTATGATGGGGTGATCTCATCCTCCAACTCTGATGACATCTCTATCTACTCCTTCACTGACTGTGAATCTGAGGTAAGAGAGTTGTACACCATAGATGTGTTGAGTGATATGACTGTGAAGAGAATAGTCTCAGACTAATTGACTCTGATACACAGTCTGATGAGGATCATGAAAGGAGGACACCACCGCTGATAGTGAAGGATAAGGAGGATGGAAAGGTGACAAAGTTTGAAGTGAGGGAAATGGTAGAGGACGACAATCTGTCTCTCCACTCCTTGGATGATTCAGACTTTCTGGTATGTTCTGCACCATGTATTTGAGTAACTCTTTGACTGAATGTGGAAAATGGACTATGACCAACTAGCTCTCTGACACAGTGTGATAATGGCAATGATGCCTCTGCTGAGGACAGTCCAGGGTCTTCAAAGGAACCACAGAGAAAAGGGGCTTCACTGAAGGACCCTCGACTGGTATTCTCTTACATTTGTGTGTTAGTGGTGCGCAGGTCAGCTGTTTGTTCAACCAAGCCCACCCGCAATTGCTAATAACCCATCCGCAACCGCCCGACTATATGTGAAAAAGTGAAAACCTGACCCTAGTCCACAAATATAGAACACCATCAGAGAAGACGGAACGATTTTTTTTGTCAGGGGGTGCAGGATTTTGTTGTGGCTAATATGGATATGTTTCTGCTTATCATTTCCGACATTTTGGCAGGCTATTTGTTAGTCAACTTGTCTATAAATTGATAGAAGACTAAATAAACCCTTGCTCATCGGAATAATGTTATAAATGGTAGAATGAATGCTTCAATCTAGTTGACATCGGTAAAGATCTCCGTCATCTTTGATTCTTTCGCGGAGCAAGAAGAAAATGCAAAAACTCAAGATAAAAAAAGGGAAACTACTATCAGCTTTTAGGAGGCTGATAAAGCAGTCCCTAACTGCACAATCGCATTCTCTCAAGATGCTGAAAGAAATCATATTTCTCCACTCCTGTTCCCGAGTCAAAATATAGTCTACATTTGTTGTAGCCTATCATTTTACTGCAATAAAGGCTTAATTCTGCAGGAGTTAATATTAAGACTGTGAGAGGTTAATTAAAGATCTACAGTCAGTGTCCAGATTTCAGTTTCCATTTAACTCATCTGAACAGTTTGTTCCCTTGATGTGCCATAGGCCTATTTGAATCCCCCTCTTGTGACTGTCGAGTTTGTATAGTGCCTCACAATCTTCACACATAATAGAGACACTGCCATCATCCTCTTTGAATACTTCATCAAATCTTTTCCAAACATTCCTTTTCTGGCCATCCCTTCTTTATTTTCAACTCTCCATTTCGTAGATTTCCTTTTATTGAATTAAACTCTGACATTGTCCTTTTTGCGTCAGTGGATCAACAGTAACTTTTTCTGCCCTTTCCCAAAAGTGTTTGGTGATTGGTGTCTAGTCTATTTGGCACGTGCCAAATTAGGCCCTAAAGCTTAGGTTTACGTACAAATGCTAAATAGCCTATAGATATAAATGACACAAGAATGATACATGTATGGAATTTTTTCACGTATTGTTTTCTCTTTATTCAACCCGACCGCCTCCCACATAATATTTCATGACCCTAAACCCGCCGCCCTGTGGATATAACCGCGGGACTGCTGCTTATTAGTCAATGCATCACTAGTGTGTGTTACATCTCAATGATTTGACCTTATGTCTGTACAGATTATTGTGGCCAAGCCCAACATCCTTCTCCCTGCCTCTGTGAGTGCCCTGAAGAAGGCATCACGCCTGATGGAGTTGGTCCCTACTGTCCGGCCCTGCAGGGAGCAGCTGGACAAGAAGACACAGTGGACCAACACCAACGAGGAGAGCCTGAGGAGGATTAAAAAAAAACTGGCCTCCATAGAGCTCGACCTGGAGGAAGGCCTGAACAAGGTCAACGACGGTCAGGACATCAACCAAGAGAGGCAGAAGAATGAGGGATGCTTCAGAGCCTGGATTGAGAAGTGGATGGGGAAGAGGAAGGAGGAAAGACTGAGGGATGAAGATGTGAATAGGGAAGATAAAGGGAGGATGGGCGAGGAAGTGAGGGCACTGATCCAAGTGATGAAGAGAAACTGCAGTGAAAGTGATCTTGAGGCAGTAAACCTGGACAGTTGGCTGAATGACTTGGAAAGGTTGAAAGTGGCCTTCAAGAAATGCACTGGAGAGATGGCCGAAATGGTAGAGAGCATGGCAGAAATGCAGAAAAAATAACTATGTCCAGAGCTTTGTAAATGAATCTTACTTATTGAGTGTAGTCATGTATCTAATGTATTTATAGATTAGTCATACAGTATATCTACAGATTTGTATAACATAGCACTGTCCTAACAGTTTGTTTGTTGTTTCTGGTCTTACAGAGCCCAGGGAAAGTCTCTGGTCCTGTGTCTGGCCTCTCTCCTCTTGTGACCTCAGCACCCCGGACCCTGGCTGAAGCCCTACAAGCCCTGCCCTCTGCTGTGGCCCGTCCCTCCCAAAAGGATGTCCCAAAGCCTCCGACACCTCCAAGCCCTGTCTCTGTCATTGTTGCTTCGCCTGCTGTGGAGTACTTACCATACCACCGCAGCCCTCGCCTGGCCCCAATCACCAACCTGAGTGAGAACGGCAGGAAGCTGCTCCAGAAAATGTCAGGAGTGACGCCACAGGTGAGAGGAAACAGGAAGGGAATATTAGCCATATTTCCTTCTACAGTATATCATACTCTAGATACCATAGCTCAAGAGTAGAAAATAGCCATAAGCTTATATTACTTTATCTCCTTGTCCAAAATATTCAGGAAAGGAAGGTCAAAAGGAAAAAGACCAAGGGAAAAAAGCAAGTGAAGAAAGAGAAGGCCAGTAAGATGCAGCAGGTGGAAAATGTTGGAGAAACTAAGGAGGACAAGAAAGATGAAAAGAAGAGTCTGAGGAAGAGGTGAGGAAATAGAAGAGGGGAACATAACAAGGGCGTTTTAGAGATTTATAGAAATAGAATGAGGTAGAGAAATATAGAAATTGAATGAGGTAGCAGAGAAAGAGCAGCTATCTGATGTTTAATGGCAAACTACTATTTATTCTCCTGTTGTGTTTGATTGACAGGTTTCTCCAGTGGCTGCTGCCCAAACTGAGATGTTCGAAGAAATAATGGCCAACTACTACTACAACACACACACACACACACACACACACATACTATTGATATTGGTCTCATTGTTTATTTTGAGATATGCACCATTCTTAAAAAATAAAAAAGACCCAATAATTATATTGGTTCCCATACAGCCTACTAGTAGGTATGATAATATGACAATGCGTGTAATTTCAGGCTTGAAAGTATAGCCAGGAGATGCAGGGTCAAACCCCTACTCATGTCATAAGTGCCATGAGATGTTTGCACCACAGCATAGTCATAAGTTCATGAACTTCTTTGAGGAAAAGAGAGGACAGTATGAGAGAGCCAAACTTACTCATCTTAAATTCCAACAAAGCTGTAGATGAGTAATGCAAAACTTTCTTAGGTGGTGGATGGAGACAACAGTAGTGTGGGTGTTGGGCAGGTTGGTAGCTCCTGGAGAACATCGGGTGGATAAAGGGAACAGGGTAGGCCTTAGAGACGTAAACACTCCGGTAGCTCTCCTTCTGAACTCCTGCGCCTGTCCAGTTCTGTAAACCTGATTGATGACAGGAATCTGCAATTATATTCTATTACAAATATATTTCTTACATATCATCTTGGAGGGACAGAAAATATTTAACAGAGGACAATCATTTTTACCTGGTCAAAAACCTCACGTCCTTCTCAGTTTCTTGAAGATAGTACTCAAAGGCGTTCAGATCTGGTTCGACAACTTCCACCACACAAGGGGTTTCAGTGATCTGAAAGCACGCAAAAATAGCAATAGACAAACACTCGTCCCAATTTTGAAAGACCAGTATATGCGTTTGTCTATAATTGCATTGTTTACCTCATCAGCAGTGCGGCTCCCGTCCAAAATCAGTTGGAAAAGCTGTTGTGTGTAGAAATATGCAGGTGCTTGTTACCCAGTATGTGTACCAATCAAACTTGCCCATGGCTGTTGGTCAGGTCATTTACTAAGGGTTTTGAAAACGTTGCCAATGCTGCTGTGTGTCAAATGTGATTATCAAAGAGTCCTCAACAGCCATTTGAGTTAGATAGCTACATAGATTTGATTTGACAGTTTAAATTACACCCAGGGGGAAGATACCACCAGTCCGGTCCCTTACACGCCTTCTTGTGACGTATTATGCGCGGCCATAAAACGGTGACCTATTGTGACAAACCAAGCATCAATTCGCTACATGAACAGTGTTCATCTTTGATATCAACAGTACAATCTCTTTCTTCAATCAGCTTGTTTCAGCTAATCTTTTGCCGCATAGTCTGCCCTAGCTGACGCTGTGCAGAGAATACTACATTGGAAACGGTTGGTTAGACCGTTCGCACTGCACAAGGTGATTTGGAGTTTAGAATGTCTGGTAGGCTCTTACATTCTTTGGGGAGGTCCCAAATGGCACCCTGTAGTGTAGTACTTTTGACCTGTGCCCAGTGGGCTCAGATCAAAATATGTGCACAAGTCAAAGTAAGTGCGCTATATAGGGAATGGTCTGTGTGTGTGTGTGTGTTAGGATATGTTTTGTGCCAATCAATTGATGAAAATGTATCCTCAGAAAACAAGATGGATCGTAGTGATGAGAGAATCAGAAGAGCTTTAAGGCGCCGCCCTTATGTGGTAAATACCTATTTATTTATTTTGTGTTCTGTCTTTGTTATCACATTTTAAATTGAGTGTTGTGTTGACAGTTGAATCCAGTGAGGGTGAACTCCCCTGATTCTGTGATGTGGCCAACCGGTAAGGTGCACGAAGACCAAGGCCTGTAAGTCAAATCCGACCTGAAAACAATTACACATAAACATTACTTATGCTCCATGTACAAACTGCAGTTATCACAATAAAAGCAACTGCAGATATCCCTCCCCATCTAAACTCATTTGAAATTGAATGCTCTCTTGACAGTCTACTTCAGCGCAGACCCTCAGATCCACAAAAGGCCTGTAAGTCACATTCAATCAACCACATAACAGTAGCTACTTAAATGATTTATTGATAGCTACATCATTTATTTCCAAGGCCAAAATGAGCAAAATATTTTACTGTTCACAGCCAATCATTGAGAACTGTGGGCAGGAACAGACATCTGGGGATGGACGGGACATGAATCCAGAGCGTCTCAGCCAGGTCAGACATCTCTGCTGTTCCCATAGAGATCAATCTGTTGATTCAAATGGCAATTTTGGTTGGCTTGGTTGAATTGACAATACTTCATTGGAAATGCTAAAGAATCCTACAGTATGGAAGGTCTTTAGTCCCATCCCTAATGTTATGGGAGTTGCATTTATTGCATTTCAATCCACTTGCATTTTCAATTACCCATGAATTACTCACTACTTGTACAAGTATGTTGGATTGCCTAAATATTCAACATTTTCTTGGCAGTCAATGCCAGTGAATTCCATGGCTGCCCTAAGTACATGCCTTTGTCTGTCTCCTCAGTCTGGAAGGGTGACTCGGCTGATGGAGAGAAATTATGATGGGGTGATCTCATCCTCCAACTCTGATGACATCTCTATCTACTCCTTCACTGACTGTGAATCTGAGGTAAGAGAGTTGTACACCATAGATGTGTTGAGTGATATGACTGTGAAGAGAATAGTCTCAGACTAATTGACTCTGATACACAGTCTGATGAGGATCATGAAAGGAGGACACCACCGCTGATAGTGAAGGATAAGGAGGATGGAAAGGTGACAAAGTTTGAAGTGAGGGAAATGGTAGAGGACGACAATCTGTCTCTCCACTCCTTGGATGATTCAGACTTTCTGGTATGTTCTGCACCATGTATTTGAGTAACTCTTTGACTGAATGTGGAAAATGGACTATGACCAACTAGCTCTCTGACACAGTGTGATAATGGCAATGATGCCTCTGCTGAGGACAGTCCAGGGTCTTCAAAGGAACCACAGAGAAAAGGGGCTTCACTGAAGGACCCTCGACTGGTATTCTCTTACATTTGTGTGTTAGTGGTGCGCAGGTCAGCTGTTTGTTCAACCAAGCCCACCCGCAATTGCTAATAAGCCATCCGCAACCGCCCGACTATATGTGAAAAAGTGAAAACCTGACCCTAGTCCACAAATATAGAACACCATCAGAGAAGACGGAACAATTTTTTTGTCAGGGGGTGCAGGATTTTGTTGTGGCTAATATGGATATGTTTCTGCTTATCATTTCCGACATTTTGGCAGGCTATTTGTTAGTCAACTTGTCTATAAATTGACAGAAGACTAAATAAACCCTTGCTCATCGGAATAATGTTATAAATGGTAGAATGAATGCTTCAATCTAGTTGACATCGGTAAAGATCTCCGTCATCTTTGATTCTTTCGCGGAGCAAGAAGAAAATGCAAAAACTCAAGATAAAAAAAGGGAAACTACTATCAGCTTTTAGGAGGCTGATAAAGCAGTCCCTAACTGCACAATCGCATTCTCTCAAGATGCTGAAAGAAATCATATTTCTCCACTCCTGTTCCCGAGTCAAAATATAGTCTACATTTGTTGTCGCCTATCATTTTACTGCAATAAAGGCTTAATTCTGCAGGAGTTAATATTAAGACTGTGAGAGGTTAATTAAAGATCTACAGTCAGTGTCCAGATTTCAGTTTCCATTTAACTCATCTGAACAGTTTGTTCCCTTGATGTGCCATAGGCCTATTTGAATCCCCCTCTTGTGACTGTCGAGTTTGTATAGTGCCTCACAATCTTCACACATAATAGAGACACTGCCATCATCCTCTTTGAATACTTCATCAAATCTTTTCCAAACATTCCTTTTCTGGCCATCCCTTCTTTATTTTCAACTCTCCATTTCGTAGATTTCCTCTTATTGAATTAAACTCTGACATTGTCCTTTTTGCGTCAGTGGATCAACAGTAACTTTTTCTGCCCTTTCCCAAAAGTGTTTGGTGATTGGTGTCTAGTCTATTTGGCACGTGCCAAATTAGGCCCTAAAGCTTAGGTTTACGTACAAATGCTAAATAGCCTATAGATATAAATGACACAAGAATGATACATGTATGGAATTTTTTCATGTATTGTTTTCTCTTTATTCAACCCGACCGCCTCCCACATAATATTTCATGACCCTAAACCCGCTGCCCTGTGGATATAACCGCGGGACTGCTGCTTATTAGTCAATGCATCACTAGTGTGTGTTACATCTCAATGATTTGACCTTATGTCTGTACAGATTATTGTGGCCAAGCCCAACATCCTTCTCCCTGCCTCTGTGAGTGCCCTGAAGAAGGCATCACGCCTGATGGAGTTGGTCCCTACTGTCCGGCCCTGCAGGGAGCAGCTGGACAAGAAGACACAGTGGACCAACACCAACGAGGAGAGCCTGAGGAGGATAAAAAAAAAACTGGCCTCCATAGAGCTCGACCTGGAGGAAGGCCTGAACAAGGTCAACGACGGTCAGGACATCAACCAAGAGAGGCAGAAGAAGGAGGGATGCTTCAGAGCCTGGATTGAGAAGTGGATGGGGAAGAGGAAGGAGGAAAGACTGAGGGATGAAGATGTGAATAGCGAAGATAAAGGGAGGATGGGCGAGGAAGTGAGGGCACTGATCCAAGTGATGAAGAGAAACTGCAGTGAAAGTGATCTTGAGGCAGTAAACCTGGACAGTTGGCTGAATGACTTGGAAAGGTTGAAAGTGGCCTTCAAGAAATGCACTGGAGAGATGGCCGAAATGGTAGAGAGCATGGCAGAAATGCAGAAAAAATAACTATGTCCAGAGCTTTGTAAATGAATCTTACTTATTGAGTGTAGTCATGTATCTAATGTATTTATAGATTAGTCATACAGTATATCTACAGATTTTGTATAACATAGCACTGTCCTAACAGTTTGTTTGTTGTTTCTGGTCTTACAGAGCCCAGGGAAAGTCTCTGGTCCTGTGTCTGGCCTCTCTCCTCTTGTGACCTCAGCACCCCGGACCCTGGCTGAAGCCCTACAAGCCCTGCCCTCTGCTGTGGCCCGTCCCTCCCAAAAGGATGTCCCAAAGCCTCCGACACCTCCAAGCCCTGTCTCTGTCATTGTTGCTTCGCCTGCTGTGGAGTACTTACCATACCACCGCAGCCCTCGCCTGGCCCCAATCACCAACCTGAGTGAGAACGGCAGGAAGCTGCTCCAGAAAATGTCAGGAGTGACGCCACAGGTGAGAGGAAACAGGAAGGGAATATTAGCCATATTTCCTTCTACAGTATATCATACCTCTAGATACCATAGCTCAAGAGTAGAAAATAGCCATAAGCTTATATTACTTTATCTCCTTGTCCAAAATATTCAGGAAAGGAAGGTCAAAAGGAAAAAGACCAAGGGAAAAAAGCAAGTGAAGAAAGAGAAGGCCAGTAAGATGCAGCAGGTGGAAAATGTTGGAGAAACTAAGGAGGACAAGAAAGATGAAAAGAAGAGTCTGAGGAAGAGGTGAGGAAATAGAAGAGGGGAACATAACAAGGGCGTTTTAGAGATTTATAGAAATAGAATGAGGTAGAGAAATATAGAAATTGAATGAGGTAGCAGAGAAAGAGCAGCTATCTGATGTTTAATGGCAAACTACTATTTATTCTCCTGTTGTGTTTGATTGACAGGTTTCTCCAGTGGCTGCTGCCCAAACTGAGATGTTCGAAGAAATAATGGCCAACTACTACTACAACACACACACACACACACACACACACACACACACATACTATTGATATTGGTTTCATTGTTATATTTTGAGATATGCACCATTCTTAAAAAAATAAAAAAGACCCAATAATTATATTGGTTCCCATACAGCCTACTAGGGTAGCGTATGATAATGGGTTGGATTTACATAGCGTGTAGTAATCAGGCTTGAAAATATAGCCAGGAGATGCAGGGTCAACACCCCTACTCATGTCATAAGTGCCATGAGATGTTTAGTGACCACAGAGAGATAGGACCTCTGTGTGCACAGTCTCATCCGAAGGACAGCACCGGCCGCAGGGCAGTGTCTGGCATTGGGGTCTTAGGTCTTCTTTGGCCAAAGGGAAGTGAAGAGGGCCAGTATGAGAGAGCACAAACTTTCTTAGCAGATAATGATAACATGACAACAGTAGCTGTAGATGATGTAATGAAAAGTTGGAGGGTGGTTGGTAATGGAGAACATCGGGTGGATCCACGTCTGGGTGTTGGGCAGGACCCTTAGCTCCTGGAGAACAGGAGTAGAGTTAAAGGGAACAGGGTAGGCGACAGAGACGTAAACACTCCGGTAGCTCTCCTTCTGTTTCTCCTGCGCCTTGTCCATGTTCTGTCTCACCTTGATTGATGACAGGAATACATGCAATTATATTTCATATTACAAATATATTTCTTACATATCTCTTGGAGGGACAGAAAATACATTAACAGAGGACAATCATTTTTACCTGGTCAAAAACCTCCACGTCCTTCTCAGTCTGTGCTTGAAGATAGTACTCAAAGGCGTTCTGATCTGGTTCGACAACTTCCACCACATCAGGTGGGGTTTCAGTGATCTGAAAGCACGTTATGCAAAAATAGCAATAGACAAACACTAAGTCAATCCCAATTTTGAAAGACTACAGTATATGCAATAATTGTATATACAATTGCATTGTTTACCTCAGTCAACAGCTGCGGCTCCCGTCCATACTCAGCCTGGATGCTGCTGTTGTGTGCAAAGAGAATTACCTTCAGGTTGTTCTCCCACCCTTCCTGATACCAATCAAGGGACTTGCCCATGGCTGTCTTGAGGGTCTGGTTGGTCCATTTACTAAGGGTTTTGAAAAACGTTGTTTTAATCTAGGTTGTATAAATCAAGAGTACCAAGAGATTTGTCGACTGTATGGGTAAAAAAACACAAAGTACAAAACACACAAGCCAAAAGGAGGTCTTTACAATCAACTGACAATCAAAGTTTTCTTGCATTGATTTGACCTTGAACATTCAGAGCCTGCTTGTGTATTCAAACCAAAAACATCCGTGAAGAAAAAGTGGACCTTCAAGTACTGCCTCAAACCACTTGTCCAAGCATATTACATCTCAATGTATAACATGAGACAGAAAACACATTGAATGAAAACTATGGGCTCGATTAAATCTGTATCGCTGAAGTTCAGAGCTATAGCGGCTTATAACCACACTGACATCATTTTTTAAAAACGTTATTAGTTACACCATAAGTTGACGTTTTTACAAGGATTGTGATTGCTGAAAATAGCGCACTTGAAATGTAAAGGTCATTTCCAATCTTTGAGAACATTGCCTTTGAATTTCAATCGAGCTATAGTGAGTTTTGGTGTTACTGATTGAAGTCATCAATCTGTCAGTGAAGACACAGGTGCTCCTGGATGAACCGTCACAGATTCTGTTATAGTGACTCCGGCATGTTTGCTGTGAAACTCTGGGGGACACTGACAGACAGACAGTGGGCTGAGGTGGGAATGTTGAAAATGTGGATGTTGAGCCACTGGAGCCCAGTGACTGCTGGTTTGAGAGGCAGATGCATGCCCATGACTGAGTCCATGGCCAAAGCTGTGTTTGTGACTATGTCCATGGCTGCAGCTGTGTCCATGCTTGTGACCATGTCCGTGACTTGGCCTCAAGCCCCCCATGGTTGTGTCCGTAAAAACCTATGAGCTGAACAGGGCTCCCCTGTGTATAGTAGGAGTGGGCCCAGCCTTCAAATTTCTTTGGTGGGGTCTCGGTAGCCTGTAGGTTGGAGGTAGAGGACACTGGAGCGTAGGCTTGATCT
The DNA here is from genome assembly GCF_002021735.2 of Oncorhynchus kisutch. Classification (NCBI taxonomy): domain Eukaryota; kingdom Metazoa; phylum Chordata; class Actinopteri; order Salmoniformes; family Salmonidae; genus Oncorhynchus; species Oncorhynchus kisutch. Next base: position 27,109,682 of record NC_034201.2, read on the forward strand.
GGGCAGGAGCCTGGTGTTGGAATGATTCTGCAATCAATGAGAACGTAGACAGATTTCAGAGAGCTTCTCTATACCAGTGATTCTCTATCTAATCATGGGGGACCACTAGGTGCCTATTGTAAAGTATTCAATTACAGCTGAGGATCATCTATTATAACTGCACCTCATTATACTGTAGTGTGTAACGGATGTGAAACGGCTAGCTTAGTTAGCGGTGCGCGCTAAATAGCGTTTCAATCGGTGACGTCACTTGCTCTGAGACCTTGAAGTAGTAGTTCCCCTTGCTCTGCAAGAGTCGCGTCTTTTGTGGAGCTATGTGTAACGATGCTTCGTGGGTGACTGTTGTTGATGTGTGCAGAGGGTCCCTGGTTCGCGCCCGGGTATGGGCGAGGGCGAAGTTATACTGTTATACAAGTACATCATGTGCTCTGGCTTGCACACAGCAAATGTTATTTAATGTCTTGTCTGATAAATGATGGTTCTGGTGCTTTCTCAGTACTCACGGTGGGTGGACCGTCTTCCTTCTCGCCTCTATTGATGCAGGGACATACAGTACACCAATGTTCCTCAGCAGCCTGAAAGGCATCTTCTTATCCAGCACTGATGCCCTGGCATCGGACATGTTCAGAAGTGAGAGCAAGCCTTTTCCGTCTGTTTCACCGGTGCAAGTTAAGGAGAATGTGTGAAGCAGTGATGCAAGATTTTTCTAAACAAACATGCCATAATGTTTAGCAGCAGGACTCATACACAAGACCTATAACCTAATAACACTTAACTACACTACTAAGCACACTTCTAAAGCTGTGACATACTGCAGAGGAGCGTATCACATTTATTTTGAACCGCAATGAGGTTGGAATAAGGATACAGATCTCCCCTGCGATGAGTGCACTGTGGCCATACACATACAGGAGAAGGATACTGGCATGAACCCCTCCACCAAACAGTAGCAGACCCAGTATGCTGTACAACACCCATGTGCTGATAGAGAGCAGCAGAAACCAAACAGTGCTCACACTCTTCTCAATGCCACCAGAGAGGCCCCAGAACCCCAATACTGAGGAGTAGCTGGGTCACTGTCTTGTGGTGGAAGACAGTGACCCAGCCCTCCTTCCTGCTCGATCATCCTATTTTTCCAACTTAATTGAGGAAAATAAGAACAATCAGAAATTTATTTTTTATAGTGTCGCAAAGCTAACTAAAAAGCAGCATTCCTCAAGTGAGGATGGCTTTCACTTCAGCAGTAATAAATTCATGAACTTCTTTGAGGAAAAGATCATGATCATTAGAAAGCCAATTACGGACTCCTCTTTAAATTCCTCCAAAGCTCTGTTGTCCTGAGTCTGCACAACTCTGCCAGGACCTAGGATCAAGAGAGACGGTCAAGTGTTTTTGTACTTCAGTCGTTCCAAGACTGAAGACATCCTCTAATAAACCGAAATATGTAACGTTAGTGACAGTAAACAAATTATACTATAATGACAGAAACAATCCCAGCCTGAACTCAGGAGTAAAACTCTTGAACCTCTGAACCATATCTTTTAAAACTATTCGGGAGATCATTTTGATGCCCAGTACATATTTTTCAAACTAGTACTTGGATTATCAATCAATTTTTTCTCCAATATTACGGAACGCCAGAGGGTAGATAACTAGCTAGCAAGAGATTCCCACTAGATAACACAGCCACAAAGTAGTAATTGGCTATATCGTAAAAATGTATGAAAACCAAAATACGCGTTTTGGTCTTAATTTAAGGTTGGGCCATTACATCAGCAGTGTGGTTAGGTTTAAAATCCGTTTATAAGAAGATGAATTGTAGAAATATGCGGGCAAGCTTGCTAGCCCCAAAATGTGTACAACTTCAAAGTTGCTCAACTGTTGCACAGGGGATCAACTACTGCATTTGAAGACACTGCCACCTGCTGACATGTGCCTCAAATGTGATTATCAAAGAGTCCTCAACAGCCATTTGAGTTAGATAGCTACATAGATTTGATTTGACAGTTATAAATTACACCCAGGGGGAAGATACCACCAGTCCGGTCCCTTACACGCCTTTCTTGTGACGTATTATGCGCGGCCATAAAACGGTGACCTATTGTGACGTAACCAAGCATCAATTCGCTACATGAACTGTGTTCATCTTTGATATCAACAGTACAATCTCTTTCTTCAATCAGCTTGTTTCAGCTAATCTTTTGCCGCATAGTCTGCCCTAGCTGACGCTGTGCAGAGAATACTACGATTGGAAACGGTTGGTTAGACCCGTTCGCACTGCACAAGGTGATTTGGAGTTTAGAATGTCTGGTAGGCTCTTACATTCTTTGGGGAGGTCCCAAATGGCACCCTGTAGTGTAGTACTTTTGACCTGTGCCCAGTGGGCTCAGATCAAAATATGTGCACAAGTCAAAGTAAGTGCGCTATATAGGGAATGGTCTGTGTGTGTGTGTGTGTTAGGATATGTTTTGTGCCAATCAATTGATGAAAATGTATCCCTCAGAAAACAAGATGGATCGTAGTGATGAGAGAATCAGAAGAGCTTTAAGGCGCCGCCCTTATGTGGTAAATACCTATTTATTTATTTTGTGTTCTGTCTTTGTTATCACATTTTAAATTGAGTGTTGTGTTGACAGTTGAATCCAGTGAGGGTGAACTCCCCTGATTCTGTGATGTGGCCAACCGGTAAGGTGCACAGAAGACCAAGGCCTGTAAGTCAAATCCGACCTGAAAACAATTACACATAAACATTACTTATGCTCCATGTACAAACTGCAGTTATCACAATAAAAGCAACTGCAGATATCCCTCCCCATCTAAACTCATTTGAAATTGAATGCTCTCTTGACAGTCTACTTCAGCGCAGACCCCTCAGATCCACAAAAGGCCTGTAAGTCACATTCAAATCAACCACATAACAGTAGCTACTTAAATGATTTATTGATAGCTACATCATTTATTTCCAAGGCCAAAATGAGCAAAATATTTTTTACTGTTCACAGCCAATCATTGAGAACTGTGGGCAGGAACAGACATCTGGGGATGGACGGGACATGAATCCAGAGCGTCTCAGCCAGGTCAGACATCTCTGCTGTTCCCATAGAGATCAATCTGTTGATTCAAATGGCAATTTTGGTTGGCTTGGTTGAATTGACAATACTTCATTGGAAATGCTAAAGAATCCTACAGTATGGAAGGTCTTTAGTCCCATCCCTAATGTTATGGGAGTTGCATTTATTGCATTTCAATCCACTTGCATTTTCAATTACCCATGAATTACTCACTACTTGTACAAGTATGTTGGATTGCCTAAATATTCAACATTTTCTTGGCAGTCAATGCCAGTGAATTCCATGGCTGCCCTAAGTACATGCCTTTGTCTGTCTCCTCAGTCTGGAAGGGTGACTCGGCTGATGGAGAGAAATTATGATGGGGTGATCTCATCCTCCAACTCTGATGACATCTCTATCTACTCCTTCACTGACTGTGAATCTGAGGTAAGAGAGTTGTACACCATAGATGTGTTGAGTGATATGACTGTGAAGAGAATAGTCTCAGACTAATTGACTCTGATACACAGTCTGATGAGGATCATGAAAGGAGGACACCACCGCTGATAGTGAAGGATAAGGAGGATGGAAAGGTGACAAAGTTTGAAGTGAGGGAAATGGTAGAGGACGACAATCTGTCTCTCCACTCCTTGGATGATTCAGACTTTCTGGTATGTTCTGCACCATGTATTTGAGTAACTCTTTGACTGAATGTGGAAAATGGACTATGACCAACTAGCTCTCTGACACAGTGTGATAATGGCAATGATGCCTCTGCTGAGGACAGTCCAGGGTCTTCAAAGGAACCACAGAGAAAAGGGGCTTCACTGAAGGACCCTCGACTGGTATTCTCTTACATTTGTGTGTTAGTGGTGCGCAGGTCAGCTGTTTGTTCAACCAAGCCCACCCGCAATTGCTAATAAGCCATCCGCAACCGCCCGACTATATGTGAAAAAGTGAAAACCTGACCCTAGTCCACAAATATAGAACACCATCAGAGAAGACGGAACAATTTTTTTGTCAGGGGGTGCAGGATTTTGTTGTGGCTAATATGGATATGTTTCTGCTTATCATTTCCGACATTTTGGCAGGCTATTTGTTAGTCAACTTGTCTATAAATTGACAGAAGACTAAATAAACCCTTGCTCATCGGAATAATGTTATAAATGGTAGAATGAATGCTTCAATCTAGTTGACATCGGTAAAGTTCTCCGTCATCTTTGATTCTTTCGCGGAGCAAGAAGAAAATGCAAAAACTCAAGATAAAAAAAGGGAAACTACTATCAGCTTTTAGGAGGCTGATAAAGCAGTCCCTAACTGCACAATCGCATTCTCTCAAGATGCTGAAAGAAATCATATTTCTCCACTCCTGTTCCCGAGTCAAAATATAGTCTACATTTGTTGTCGCCTATCATTTTACTGCAATAAAGGCTTAATTCTGCAGGAGTTAATATTAAGACTGTGAGAGGTTAATTAAAGATCTACAGTCAGTGTCCAGATTTCAGTTTCCATTTAACTCATCTGAACAGTTTGTTCCCTTGATGTGCCATAGGCCTATTTGAATCCCCCTCTTGTGACTGTCGAGTTTGTATAGTGCCTCACAATCTTCACACATAATAGAGACACTGCCATCATCCTCTTTGAATACTTCATCAAATCTTTTCCAAACATTCCTTTTCTGGCCATCCCTTCTTTATTTTCAACTCTCCATTTCGTAGATTTCCTCTTATTGAATTAAACTCTGACATTGTCCTTTTTGCGTCAGTGGATCAACAGTAACTTTTTCTGCCCTTTCCCAAAAGTGTTTGGTGATTGGTGTCTAGTCTATTTGGCACGTGCCAAATTAGGCCCTAAAGCTTAGGTTTACGTACAAATGCTAAATAGCCTATAGATATAAATGACACAAGAATGATACATGTATGGAATTTTTTCATGTATTGTTTTCTCTTTATTCAACCCGACCGCCTCCCACATAATATTTCATGACCCTAAACCCGCCGCCCTGTGGATATAACCGCGGGACTGCTGCTTATTAGTCAATGCATCACTAGTGTGTGTTACATCTCAATGATTTGACCTTATGTCTGTACAGATTATTGTGGCCAAGCCCAACATCCTTCTCCCTGCCTCTGTGAGTGCCCTGAAGAAGGCATCACGCCTGATGGAGTTGGTCCCTACTGTCCGGCCCTGCAGGGAGCAGCTGGACAAGAAGACACAGTGGACCAACACCAACGAGGAGAGCCTGAGGAGGATAAAAAAAAAACTGGCCTCCATAGAGCTCGACCTGGAGGAAGGCCTGAACAAGGTCAACGACGGTCAGGACATCAACCAAGAGAGGCAGAAGAAGGAGGGATGCTTCAGAGCCTGGATTGAGAAGTGGATGGGGAAGAGGAAGGAGGAAAGACTGAGGGATGAAGATGTGAATAGCGAAGATAAAGGGAGGATGGGCGAGGAAGTGAGGGCACTGATCCAAGTGATGAAGAGAAACTGCAGTGAAAGTGATCTTGAGGCAGTAAACCTGGACAGTTGGCTGAATGACTTGGAAAGGTTGAAAGTGGCCTTCAAGAAATGCACTGGAGAGATGGCCGAAATGGTAGAGAGCATGGCAGAAATGCAGAAAAAATAACTATGTCCAGAGCTTTGTAAATGAATCTTACTTATTGAGTGTAGTCATGTATCTAATGTATTTATAGATTAGTCATACAGTATATCTACAGATTTTGTATAACATAGCACTGTCCTAACAGTTTGTTTGTTGTTTCTGGTCTTACAGAGCCCAGGGAAAGTCTCTGGTCCTGTGTCTGGCCTCTCTCCTCTTGTGACCTCAGCACCCCGGACCCTGGCTGAAGCCCTACAAGCCCTGCCCTCTGCTGTGGCCCGTCCCTCCCAAAAGGATGTCCCAAAGCCTCCGACACCTCCAAGCCCTGTCTCTGTCATTGTTGCTTCGCCTGCTGTGGAGTACTTACCATACCACCGCAGCCCTCGCCTGGCCCCAATCACCAACCTGAGTGAGAACGGCAGGAAGCTGCTCCAGAAAATGTCAGGAGTGACGCCACAGGTGAGAGGAAACAGGAAGGGAATATTAGCCATATTTCCTTCTACAGTATATCATACCTCTAGATACCATAGCTCAAGAGTAGAAAATAGCCATAAGCTTATATTACTTTATCTCCTTGTCCAAAATATTCAGGAAAGGAAGGTCAAAAGGAAAAAGACCAAGGGAAAAAAGCAAGTGAAGAAAGAGAAGGCCAGTAAGATGCAGCAGGTGGAAAATGTTGGAGAAACTAAGGAGGACAAGAAAGATGAAAAGAAGAGTCTGAGGAAGAGGTGAGGAAATAGAAGAGGGGAACATAACAAGGGCATTTTAGAGATTTATAGAAATAGAATGAGGTCGAGAAATATAGAAATTGAATGAGGTAGCAGAGAAAGAGCAGCTATCTGATGTTTAATGGCAAACTACTATTTATTCTCCTGTTGTGTTTGATTGACAGGTTTCTCCAGTGGCTGCTGCCCAAACTGAGATGTTCGAAGAATTAATGGCCAACTACTACAACACACACACACACACACAAACGCAGAGATTTTTAGTTTTGCTTACTCCTCCAACACACAGAGAAACTTAATTTCGGAAACAGGAACTATATTTAGCAAAATACACATTGGTCTCATTGTTATATTTTGAGACATGCACCATTCTTTAAAAAATTAATAAAAAAATAATTATATTGCTGTCCATATTACTGTCCATGCTGTCCTTATTACTGTCCATGTTCAGTTCATATTACTGTTCATACTGTCCATGTTCTGTCCATATTACTGTCCATACTGTCCATGTTCTGTCCATATTACTGTCCATATTGTCCATGTTCAGTCTCACCTTGATTGATGACAGGAATACATGCAATTATATTTCATATTACAAATACATTTCTTACATATCTCTTGGAGGGACAGAAAATACATTAACAGAGGACAATCATTTTTACCTGGTCAAAAACCTCCACGTCCTTCTCAGTCTGTGCCTGAAGGTAGTACTCAAAGGCGTTCTGATCTTGTTCGACAACTTCCACCACATCAGGTGGGGTTTCAGTGATCTGAAAGTACGTTATGCAAACATAGCAATAGACCAACACTAAGTCAATCCCAATTTTGAAAGACTGCAGTATATGCAATAATTTTATATACAATTGCATTGTTTACCTCAGTCAACAGCTGCGGCTCCCGTCCATACTCAGCCTGGATGCTGCTGTTGTGTGCAAAGAGAATTACCTTCAGGTTGTTCTCCCACCCTTCCTGATACCAATCAAGGGACTTGCCCATGGCAGTCTTGAGGGTCTGGTTGGTCATTCACCAAACCTGGAGGAAGGGGTAGGAAAGCAATATCTATTGACAATGTACTTTAAGATATTGAAATATATCTGATTGTGTACCATGGAAAAATAAAAACAAATTGAAAAAAATAAATATTACAAACCATTGGTGACAGAATGTAACCTATAACATACCTTGTTCCAGCATTCATGACCTCGGTCATTCAAAATGAACTCAGGAGAACCGTGGGTGTTGAAGATGTCCACTATTGCCTTGGCCTCGCTAGTCTCGTCCTTGATGGTTATCATACAAAACAAAAATATATTTTTGGTTCCAACCACCCTTTTTAATGGGTTACAGAAGGGAATTTAGAGTTAAGCACGTACTCTTCCTCTACTGACCTTAATGGGTATGATCAGACACCAGCTGTTGCCACTCATGGATTTCGTGAAGGGTTCGATGAGGTCCACTCATAACATTTAAAGTGTAAGATATTTCAATCAAATGTATTTATAAAGCCCTTTTTACATCAGCCGATGTCACAAAGTGCTATACAGAAACCCAGCCTAAAACCCCAAACAGCAAGCAATGCAGGTGTAGAAGCACGGTTGCTAGGAAAAACTCCATAGAAAGGAACCTAGGAAGAAACCTAGAGTGGAACCAGGCTCTGAGGGATGGCCAGTCCTCTTTTGGCTGTACCGGGTGAAGATATAACAGTACATGGCCAAGATGTTCAAACATTCACATCAGGCCTGGGACAGGTAGCACGTCCAGTCAACAGGTCAGGATTCCATAGCTGCAGGCAAAACAGTTGAAACTGGAGCAGCAGCATGACCAGGTGGACTGGGGACAGCAAGGAGTCATCAGGCCAGGTAGTCCCGAGGCTCAGGTCCTCTGAGTGAAGAGAACGAGAAAGAGAGAGAATTAGAGAGAGCATACTTAAATTTACACAGAACACCGGATAAGACAGGAGAAATACTCCAGATATAACAGACAGACACATAAATTATTTCAGTATAATTACTGGAGGCTGAGACAGGGCCAACCATAACCCCACCCACTTTGACAAAGTACAGCCCCCACCAACTTAGCCCATGAAGATCTCCCCCACGACACGACCCCGAGGGGGGCACCAACCCGTACAGGAAGATCACATCAGAGACTCAACCCCTCCTAGGGACGGCATGGAAGAGCACCAGTAAGCCAATGACTCAGTCCCGTAATAGGGTTAGAGGCAGAGAATCCCAGTGGAGAGAGCCGGCCAGGCAGACAGAGCGTAGCTCCAGTGCCTGTTCACCTTCACACCCCGGGGCCAGACTACATAGAACCTACTGAAGAGATGAGTCGTTTTTTATTTTTTATTTTATTTTACTTTACTAGGCAAGTCAGTTAAGAACAAATTCTTATTTTCAATGACGGCCTAGGAACAGTGGGTTAACTGCCTGTTCAGGGGCAGAACGACAGATTTGTACCTTGTCAGCTCGGGGATTCGAACTTGCAACCTTTCGGTTACTAGTCCAACGCTCTAACCACTAGGCTACCCTGCCGCCCCGTCTTCAATGAAGACTTAAAGGTCGAGACCGAGTCTGCTTCTCCCATGGATAGTCAGACCATTCCATAACAATTGAGCTCTATAGGAGAAAGCCCTGCCTCCAGCTGTTTGCTTAGAAATTCTGGGGACAATAAGGAGGCCTGCGTATTGTGACCGTAGCGTACGTGTAGGTATGTACGCCAGGACCAAATCTGAAAGATAGATAGGAGCAAGCCCATGTGAAGCTTTGAAGGTTAGCAGTAAAACCTTGAAATCAGCCGTAGCCTTAAAGGGAAGCCAGTGTAGAGAGGCTAGCACTGGAGTAATATGATCAAATGTTTTGGTTCTAGTCAAGATTCTAGCAGCAGTGTTTAGCACTAACTGAAGTTTATGTAGTGCTTTATCCAGGTAGCCGGAAAGTAGTGCATTGCAGTAGTCTAATCTAGAAGTGACAAAAGCATGGATTCATTTTTCTGCATAATTTTTGGACAGAAAGTTTCAGATTTTTGTAATGTTACGTAGATGGAAAAAAGCTTTCCTTGAAACAGTCTTGATATGTTTGTCAAAAGAGAGATCAGGGTCCAGAGTAAAGCAGAGGTCCTTCACAGTTTTATTTGAAACAACTATACAACCATCAAGATTAATTGTCCGATCCAACAGAAGATCTCTTTGTTTCTTGGGACCTGGAACTAGAATTTCTGTTTTCTCCAAGTTTAAAAGTAAAACATTTGCCGCCATCCACTTCCTCATGTCTGAAACACAGGCTTCCAGGGAGGGCAAATTTGAGGCTTCATCATGTTTCATCGAAATGTACAGCAGTGTATCGTCCGCATAGCAATGAAAGTTAACATTGTTTCCGAATGACATCACCAAGAAGTAAAATATATAGTGAAAACAATAGAGGTCCTAAAACAGAACCTAGAGGAACACCGAAATGTACAGTTGATTTGTCAGAGGACAAACCATCCACAGAGACGAACTGCTATCTTTCCAACAGATAAGATCTAAACCAGGCCAGAACTTGTCTGTGTATACTTTATTCTTACCCATATCTGTGTCATATAGTATGCAGATGTTCATATTTGTAAGGATACTGACACACACACACATTCTATAATATTGAACTCTGCTGTGGCCAAATAAAGAAACCATTACAAAACAACTTATCAGGGCAAAATTTGAATTAGTACACTTACCGTTTATGTGCCATGGTGAAACAACTTTGATGGGCTTCAACTCCAGCGCCACAGTCTTCACCCTCTCAAACTTCTGGTAGGCTAAACAGGGTACTGACCTATAAGCAAAAAGTGACAAATTGCTCTCTGATATGACATTAATTTAAATCATAATAATTTCACATATAATAGAATGTGATTGATAAACAAAAGTTTATTTCACTTGCACAGCTGTCCAACTCCTTGAAAATTCCCCGTCAAAAAAACGCGTAGGTTGATTTTGGCAATCATGCGCTTCACTCTGAAATGGCCAGCATGCATCTCGGTCAGCACGGCCTCCTTCTCCTCCTTTGTAAATATCATGCTCCTGTGTGGCTGGCCATCCTTCCCCCATAGGAAGAGAAGAGAAGAGTTGTTTTTCTCTCTCTCTCTGTCATCTTCAACTCTCCTCCTTTCATCCTTTCTTTCTCACTTTCTTCCTACACCATACCAGTGGAGGCTGTCAGGGGAGGGCGGCTCATAATAATGGCTGGAATGGAGTCATTTGAAAGGTAGTCGTATACTCTGTGTTATTCTACCATGTATAATGTATTTCATGTACGCTGTAATTGTTTGAGTGTCAATTCTTTCATCGTATTAGTTAAATAGAGTAAGTGTATTCCCCGTTTTATAGAGTAATTATTTGATTGACTAAATGTTTATAATTTAGACGGTCTATTGGTAGTTGTTATTTACACTATACACAAACTGTAGCATATTCTTGGGCATCACCTTGACATCTCTGATCTGCTTGCCTCAATTAATTCATGCCAGAACATTGGTCGCCAGGATTAACTATTTGTATCTAGTCTCTTAATATGTGCAGTACGGTGCAATGATTCGCTATCTTACACCATTTAATTATGTACTCGAACATCTGCCTGGTATTCAAGATAACATGCAACATAGCACCACCACCTTTGAAGGTTTTCATCAACCTCGCTCTTATTTAAATAGCAGTGTTCCAAGAACCTCTACTAGGGGTGACTGTAGTATCCTCAAACGGACAAAAAGGAGACACAAGAGGGCACCCCACACTCATTTTAGATCCCATGGGGTCTTTATTTTAATAGTGTATGCTCTCACTTTCGTCACCAATAATTTGATATTAAACTGATTATGGAAGTAGGCAGATTATGCAATAGTCATGTAAACACCATACTCTGTTTATATTAATCGGCGTAAGGTCAAAATCGAAGTAAGCATATGCTGATTAAAACACCTCGTTTTCTGAATTGTTAGGACATGTAAACACCTTAATCGGCGTTCCAGCAGTGTATTTGATCTGTGCATGTGTGACAGGTTAAAGGAAATATTCATAGCCTGTTATACATTAAAAAGTATTAGTAAGTTCATAGTATGTGAGGATCTTAAAACATCTAAGGTTAAAAAGATGCATTCAGTATTAGTTGATAGAGATTGATAACATTCATATAATTGTGTTAAAGTTCAAATCTGTCAAAGGGTACGAATTGTGAGAGTAATGTGTAAACGTTATATTGATTACTTGATTTTGTGGTGCCTAAAAGTGTTAATCTGTGATCTACGAAATGCTCTTAATCTATGAGCCGGAGATCGATTGCTCTGGTCTCCACCCATATTCCCGGTGAAAATCGCGGTCTTTTCTCATTGAACTAAACGTTGAATTGAGAATACAACACCGTATCACTCTCGTGATTATTTCTCCCCTGTTTTCAGGTACTTTATTGATGATAAAAATAGTAATTTAAATGTTATAACTCGCTAACATGTCAAGCGTGTTTAAGGTGTGTCTTAGTAACGTCTTGAGTTAAGTTTGAAGAGAGTAATATTAGCCCTGCTCGGTTGAAGTGAAGAATAGCATGGTACTGAGAGTAGCTGCCATTTTATGTCGATTGTGAATGAACATGTACTGTTGTTAATAAGATATTTTGCTGTGTTAGTTGTATAATGGGTTTTCTGTTGTTTTGTAATGTGTTACTTTTGTGAAATGATTGAACTAAACGTTGAATTGAGAATACAACACCGTATCGTGATTATTTCTCCCCTGTTTTCAGGGGCGTAACACATGTTCTAGGACCAACCAAGCGACCCTCCCACAACAATGCATGCGTTTCAGAAGTAGTTTTCACATACAACATGTACATGTATATATCTGAACTCAGAATCAAATATGCTTCCCAAAAATAACCTGTTTGTTATGGTAGAATGTTTGTTTTGATTGGCGATGTTCTGCATTATCAGAGTGCTATCAGGTAGACTGATTTCAGATGTGTCCATGTAAAAGGATGACTAGGGAAATCGTTCTTGCAAAGCATGTAAACATTTGAATCTAAGTATTATATTAATCTGACTGTCCACAATAATCGCATTATTAAGGTCTACACCTGTTGTATTTGGCACATGTGACTAATAAAATCTGATTTGATTATTGTGTGCATGTAACCGCACTCACTGCCTTCTTGGTAAGCAACTCCAGTGTAGATTTGGCCTTTTGTTGTAGCTCTGGTGTAAAGCAGACTGAAGCAAGTTTGCCTTTAGGATTTTGCCTGTGCTGAGCTCCATCCTGTTTCTTTTTATCCTGAAAACCTCCCCAGTATTTGCTGTCAAGCATACCCATACCATGATGCAGCCACCACCATTCTTGAAAATAAGGAGGCAGTTACTCATTGATGTGTTGTGTTGGTTTTGTCCCAAACATAACACTTTTGCATTTAGGCCAAAAAGTGCATTCTTTTGTGTTTTTTTGCAGTATTACTTTAGTGCCTTGTTGCAATACAAGATGCATGTTTTGGAATATGTATTACTTATTATTATTCTGTATATTTGTATTCTTCTTTTCACTCTGTAATTTAGGTCATTATTGTGGAGTCACTGCAATGTTGTTGATCCATCCTCAGTTCTCTCCCATCACACCCATGGAACTCTGTAGCTGTTTTAAAATCACTAATGGCCTCATGGTAACATCCCAGAGCAGTTTCATTCCTGTCCTGCAACTCAGTTCAGAAGGACGATTGTATCTTTGATGTGTCTGGGTGGTTTAATACATAACGCACAGCCTAATTATTAACTTGACCATGCTTAAAGAGACATAAAATGTCAGATTTGTTATTGTTACCCATCTACCAATCACTGCTCTTCTTTTTGAGACTTTCAAAAAGCTCCCTGTTATTTGTAATTTAATCTGTGCTTGACATTCAATACTTGACTAAGGGACCTTACGTATATACAGTAGAAGTAGGAAGTTTACATACACCTTAGCCGAATACATTTAAACTCAGTTTTTCACAATTCCTGACATTTAATCCTAGTAAAAATTCCCTGTCTTAGGTCAGTTAGCATCACCACTTTATTTTAAGAATGTGAAATGTCAGAATAATAGTAGAGAGAATGATTCATTTCAGCTTTTATTTCTTTCATCACATTCCCATTGGGTCAGAAGTTTACATACACTCAATTAGTATTTGAAAGCATTGCCTTTAAATTGTTTAACTTGGGTCAAACGTTTCGGATGGCCTTCCACAAGCTTCCCACAATAAGTTGGGTGAATTTTGGCCCATTCCTCCTGACAGAGCTGGTGTAACTGAGTCAGGTTTGTAGGCCTCCTTGCTCGCACACACACCTTTTCAGTTCTGCCCACAAAACTTCTATGAGAATGAGGTCAGGGCTTTGTGATGGCCACTCCAATACCTTGACTTTGTTGTCCTTAAGACATTTTCCACAACTTTGGAAGTATGCTTGGGGTCATTGTCCATTTGGAAGACCCATTTGCAACCAAGCTTTAACTTCCTGACTGATGTCTTGAGATGTTGCTTCAATATATCCACATAATTTTCCTCCCTCATAATGCCATCTATTTTGTGAAGTGCACCAGTCCCTCCTGCAGCAAAGCACCTCCACAGCATGATGCTGCTACCCCCGTGCTTCACGGTTGGGATGGTGTTCTTCGGCCTGTAAGCCGCCGCCTTTTTCCTCCTAACAAAATGATGGTCATTATGGCCAAACAGTTCTATTTTTGTTTCATCAGACCACAGGACATGTCTCCAAATAGTACAATCTTTGTCCCTATGTGCAGTTGCAAACCATAGTCTGACTTTTTTTATGGCGGTTTTGGAGCAGTGGCTTCTTCCTTGCTGAGCGGCCTTTCAGGTTATGTCGATATAGGACTCGTTTTACTGGGGCGGCAGGTAGCCTAGTGGTTAGAGCGTTGGCCCAGTTACCGAAAGGTTGCTAGATTGAATCCCCGAGCTGACAAGGTAAAAAAAAAAAATCTGCCATTCTACCCCGGGACAAGGCAGTCATTGTAAATAAGAATTTGTTCTTAACTGACTTGCCTAGCTAAATAAAGGTTAAAAATAAATCAAACTGTGGATATAGATACAGTGGGGCAAAAAAGTATTTAGTCAGCCACCAATTGTACAAGTTCTCCCACTTAAAAATATGAGAGAGGCCTGTAATTTTCATCATAGGTACACTTCAACTATGACAGACAAAATGAGAAAAAATATTCCAGAAAATCACATTGGAGGATTTTTTATGTATTTATTTGCAAATTATGGCAAACTCCATGGGTACAGGAGAAAGGGTGCGGGAGGATGGAACAAGAAGACCCCGATCTAGACGTCCACGAGTAGCCAGCATGTTGTCCAGCCTGATGGACATGTCCACCAGCTGGTCGAAGGTGAGGGTGGTGTCTCTGCAGGCCAGCTCTCGACAGACATCCTCGCGTAGACTACAGCGGTAATGGTCGATCAGGGCCCTGTCGCTCCATCCAGCGCCGGCAGCCAGGGTTCTAAACTCCAGAGCAAACTCCTGTACGCTCCTCGTCTCCTGCCTCAGATGGTAGAGGTGCTCACCCGCCGCTCTGTCTTCGGGTGTGTGGTCGAATACTGTACTCCTCATAATGGTCCAACGCCGCCTCCTCTTTTCTACACACAGCGCTGGCCCACTCCAGGGCTTTCCCGGTGAGGCACGAGACAAGGGCGCAACTCTTCTCACGGTCCGATGGAGCTGGGTGGACCGTGGCCAGATACAAGCTTAGTTTGAGGAGAAAACCCTGGCAGCCGGCAGTATCTCCGTCGTACGCCTTAGGCAGGGATAAATGGATCCTGCTGGGTTCAGGCGGGGAAAGGGCGCTCAGGGGAGACCCCGGTTGTGCTGGTGGAGGCGCTGGAAAAACTCCCTGTCTCTCCCAGCGGTCCATATTCTGGACAACGCGATCCATGGCGGCGCTCAGATTGTCAATCATCGCTGTGTGTTCCATTGACGCTCCATGGCCGGGGTACCTTCTCCTGCTGACTTCATTTTCTGGTCAGAGATTCTGTCAGAGTCGTGTGTATAGTTGGCAGGGAAGTCAGGCGCAGAAGAATCAAACTGACTGTAATGGAGTATTTAATAACAAATAAACGAAACATACTCCAAACACTAAATGTAACAATAAACAAAGTGGGTAAGAGGACCCGTCATGCACCAATACAAAAACAACACAACACTGAATAACAAACAGGACAAAACCAATGGAAAATGAAAAATGGATCAATGATGGCTAGAAGACCGGTGACATCGAGCACCGCCCGAACAAGGAGAGGCTTCGACTTCGGCAGAAGTCGTGACAGTGGGAATAGTCAAGATGCGTAAGTGCTGGAAGTTTAAGAATAATCCTGACTCATTTGTTCTGAGATGTCTGCAATTTCTTTTTTAATATATCTTGGGGGCACTATTGTACCAGGAGGGGCATGCATATGTAACAGTTTTGCTTCCGTCCCTCTCTTCGCCCCTACCTGGGCTAAAACCAGGGACCCTCTGCACACATCAACAACTGCCTCCCATGAAGCATCGTTACCCATCGCTCCACAAAAGCCACAGCCCTTGCAGAGCAAGGGGAACTACCACTTCAAGGTCTCAGAGCGAGTGACGTCACCGATTGAAGTGCTATTAGCGCGCACCCCGCTAACAAACTAGCCATTTCACACCGGTTACACTCACCCCCCTTTTGACCTCCTCCTTTTTCACAGCAACCAGTGATCCGGGTCAACAGCATCAATGTAACAGTATAGCTTCCGTCCCTCTCCTCACCCCTACCTGGGCTTGAACCAGGGACCCTCTGCACCCATCAACAACAGTCACCCACGAAGCACTTTGTGGAGCTATGGGTAACGATGCTTCGTGGGAGGCAGTTGTTGATGTGTGCAGAGGGTCCCTGGTTCGAGACCAGGTAGGGGTGAGGAGAGGGATGGAAGAAAAACTGTTACACATAGTCGAAGTAGCACTGAACAAGAGCCCCGGCCAATGTTCCCATTGCATTCTTATCCAGATATTTGGAGATTCTAGCCAGAAAACTAATTTTATGGTTCACTTCGGAGATAGCATTTTGTGCCATGCTCTCCCCTGTCAGATGGTTATCTAGCACACATCCAAGATACTTAACAGAGTCTTTTGCTGTGACTACTATGTCACCTACTACCACCTTAAAATCTGTGGATTTCCTCAGTTTCACTTTGGACCCGAACAAGATGGACTCTGTTTTTCCAAGATGAAGTGACAGCTTATTGTCATATAGCCATTTACTGACATTCAGAAGTTCAGCACTGAGGGCTATCTCAACCACATTATTGCAGAATCATCTGCATATAAGAAAAGATCACATGCACATGCAGATTTCAGATCATTTATATACAATAGAAATAAAAGTGGACCCAGCACACTCCCTTGGGGTACTCCGCAGTTCAAGATTTTGGGTTTAGACAGGGTTCCATCCACATCCACCATCTGTTTTCTTCCTTGCAGGTAAGAGCTGACCCATTTTACTGATAAGATTTTAAAGCCCATGGGTCTTAGTTTGATGAACAGAATCTCATGATCCACTGTATTGAACTCCTTTTGGAGATCTAACATAACCTTACCACAAAATTTCCCTCCGTCTTCTTCCTTCCTTATGTGTTCAGTCAGATATAGTAGGCAGGTGTCAGTGGAATGGGATTTCCTGAAGCCAGATTGGAGCTCATAGAATAGGTTATGCAAGGAAATATAACTGTAAATCTGCTTGAACATAATCTTTTCCATGACCTTCGATAAAGCACAGAGGATTCAGACATGCCGATAGTTTCCATGATCTAACTTATTCCCTTTTTTGTGTAAAGAAATGGCCCTTGCAAGTTTAAGTTCACTGCGGAAACACCCTAGCTCAATAGACAGATTTACAATGTGAGTTACATGTGGGGTGATAATTACTGCAGCATCCTTTAGAAATCTGGCAGGAATGTTGTCAAGGCCAGTTGCTTTGGAATGTTCAAGTTCTTTCAGCCTCTCTAGCATAGTTGACTCAGACACCTTTTCAAATTAAAAATCATCTACTTGAATTCCTTGCTGTGAGTAAAACTGCTGGACATGACTCTCCCCATCGCAACCTGATTGACTAGGTAACTTGCTAACTAATGTATTAGCTATAGGTATATATATTAGCTATAGTTGTAAATATCTATTCAGACTGTCTGCAACCATGGTCTTATCTGATGTAACCTTTCCTCCAATGTCCAAGCTAAGATTGAGAGCTTTGGTCTTTAATCTGTTACTTTTACCTAACAGCTTCAGATACTTCCATAATTTACTCGGATTGCTCCTATTTTAAACTATTTTGTCATTAAAATATTCTT
Source organism: Oncorhynchus kisutch (assembly GCF_002021735.2). Taxonomy (NCBI): domain Eukaryota; kingdom Metazoa; phylum Chordata; class Actinopteri; order Salmoniformes; family Salmonidae; genus Oncorhynchus; species Oncorhynchus kisutch. The sequence goes on from NC_034201.2 coordinate 27,127,419, forward strand.
CCTTGACCTTCTGTACTTAAGAAATGTTGACCTAATTTCTTAATTTCTTATAGTCTATAAATATATCATCTGCCCTGGATTTCCTAAACTCCAGAAAACATTCATTTCTACGCTTAATTGAATTGAAAATGTTATCATATTTCCATGGTTGAGTTCTTTGCTTAATTTGAACCTATTTTACTGGAGCCTGCTTATCTACAGCATGTAGAACAATGATTTAAAATGGCCCCAGGCATTCTCCACCTCACTGCATTTCAATACAGCAGACCAGTCCAATTTGCTCAAACAATTAACAAAAATATCTGCAATATAATTCTTCATAGCCCAAATTTTTATTAAGTTATGTCAATTAAAAGCTGTTTTCTGAACCTTCCTACTACAGAAAATGATGGAAGGATCACTGAGCCCATAATTTATAGTCTGCTGTTTGATATCCTTGATCTATCTGACACCAACACAAGGTCAATGATGGTTTTTGTAGAAGGACAGAGCTGGGCTCATTAATCAGCTGGTATAAGGCAAACAGATTACACATTTTTTTAAGTGCTTTAAAAGTAGCATGGCCCTTTTTGAGCATATCGGTATAAAAATCACCAGTAACAATAACCACTGATTTACCAAAGTCTGTACAGTTGGAGCAAGTCTCCTCCAACAATTCATAAAACTTGTACTGGTCTGGTGGCCTATAACAGGTTCCAACTATAATAGGTTTACATTTTGGTAATAAAATGTCCAACCACACAATCTCATCATGGTTTAAATCTGATCTATAGTTGAACACAATATCTGATCTTACATAAAAACTCCCCCGCCTTTGCGATTGCGGTCTCTTCTAATTACTACATAATTTTCAACTTCAATCTCAGTGTTTGTTATCGAACCATCCAACCATGTTTCGGTAAAGGAAAGCACTCCTACCTTTCAGTTACTAGAGAGTAGGCGAAGTTCCTCAATCTTGGGAAGAAGACTTCTAACATTGAGATGAAGAATGTGCAGTCCTCTCATGGAAAAACACTTTTCTAGAGTCAAGTTTTCTTCGTCTGTTGGAACTATCACCTGAAATTGTTCACTTGAGATGATGATTGAATCCATGCAGTCCAATCGCTGCAATGAAGCTCCTTCCAGGATTCACGCTGGCATTTGAAAGAGATGGTCATTGCTCCTTCCCTTCTGACCCTCTCCCAGCAGACCCTGGACTCTGTCTATGTACAGTAGGGAGAGAGACTGAGTCGCTTTGGCTTCCGCATACAGACCACAGGCAGCGTCACCTTCAACCTCCATTGTGTCCAGCACGCCAGGTGAGTCTGGTTGCACAGATGAAAATACCATAGTGAATATTTTCTGATTATTTTTATGAGGTGTCCACAGTTATGTTCAGTATGGGGTAATGTAAAAATTTATGACTTATAGAGATCTGGATGCTTTCAATTTGGGCCATATTTTCTCTGTTTGTTTGATGTCACTGTGCTTATCTTGTGTGCAGGGCATTTGTTGAAGCCAGAAACCTGAAGAAGAGGCAGAGTTTTCTGGACCAGCTGGGAGGCTTCAGCCAGCAAGGGGCTGTCTATAATGTCCTGGGTACGGAATAGCATGTCCAAATACAAATTATTAGAATTACAAAATTTCAAGATGCTGGTACATGATATGCTGAGCAAAAGCAAGTAACACAGTCTGGTAAACAATGTATTTGTGCTCTGATTGGCAGAGGCATTCCAGAGGGCAATGAGACAGATGAAGGAGACCAGAGAGAGTTTTCCCAGAGACCTTATCAACACCTCAGCCCAACTCAACTCTGATTCCACTGCATAGACACATACATTGTATTACATAGGCAGCACAATGATAACCTGAAACATCCTGCTAAAGAAATGCCAGTATCCAAGATTACATCCCCCTCACCAGCCATCTTTGTTTATGTTCTGTCATTTTGTAATTACCTGGATATATTTTGAGATGTGGTTGAGATATTTTAAGAGATGTACAGTACATTGCCTTTGAGGTTGCATTTTGATGACTTTGTAGCACAGTGTCAGATGATATATGAACTATTTTCAATGTTTTGTTATCATAGTTTTTCAATATATTTCATATTAAAATTAAGATATGCTTATTATCTGAGACTCACATCTTTTTTTAAAAAGTGTTTGTGAGGCTCTGACAGTACAAAGGGTTTAACACTGTCTGGAGGTCGGGCATAGGCAATGACTCAAAGGTACAGGAGACAGGAGACAGGAGCACGCTGCAAACAAAGAGGCTATTAAGAAAAGGCTAATGAAATCCTGGCTCTTTCAGAGCTCTAGAAATGTGTGTCAGACTTTAAACTTAAAAAAGAAAAGCATGAAGCTTAAATTAAGCAATCTATAACGTTCCTAGCCACACCGCTCGCTCACATATACTCTCTAGGGGTCCCATTTATCAACAACAAAACAACTTGCATGCTCCACTTCCCGTGGATTTATCCAATTTTAATTTGACAGGAAAGTGAGTATCTCCATGCAAATCTCAGACCATACTTACGTGCTACTTTTAGTGGTAAAATAATTTTATTACAAATAAATGTTGTTTTGGGCGAAATGGAGGTGTTTGACACACGGGAATAGTAATAATGGTAGGCTAATAAAGACATGAAATTGTCAGCTAATGATAAAACATATGCATTTGCCGTTGGTATTGAGATAGTAGCATGTAGGCTAATATGTTTCTTTGAGTTTTATTATATGGGCCAAAATCATAATCCTATTTTCTCACATGACAAGTTTATTCCCGCTACACAATAAACATCATGCTTGAAAGTAAATAGAGCGGTGTTCTGGACAGTATGGGTAGGCCACAGTATTGCTGTGAGATAGGAGTGTGACATCACAGCCTATTTAATCTAACAGCCTATACCAAGAGAGGAGATAGCAACACAATCATCTATTTAAAAAACAAAATATTGAATCACACTTGTTTTGGATAGTGTGGCTGTAGCATTTAGCCTACTTTTTTAGTTTGAATAGACAAACATTCAGAATGCGCAGCCAATGTTCGGCACTCGCTATAAGCGGTATGCATTTTTAGCTTGAAAAAGTCACTGCAAAAGATTAAAACATTCTCCACAGAAATGTGATAAGATTATCTATTGCGCTTTCTTTTAGAAACGGCCCAGTTCCAGCAAATGAGACTAGTATTCTGCCAGCACAAAATGTGCGCATTTTTGTTACCAATAAAAGGTAAATGGAGGGGTGTTTTTCAGGCGAGGTTGTAGTGCTTGTAAATATGGCTCTGATTTATTAATGAAAACATGTGTATATGTTGTGTGCGATAGTTTGAGAAATGTATATGAAGCATTACTCTGCTATCATTGTGCCAATTTAATTTTGACATTTTTAAACATTTACATTGCATTTAATTTTGAGAAATGAGATGAGCACAGGCCTACCTTGCAAAGTCCACGTTGTATTAAGCTTGTTATGGCATAAGATAAGACTCCTCACTCTATCTCTCTCATCTCTCCTCTTTTCCCCCTACGTGTGTGCAGCTCTCTCACTGCTGAGCATGTCTCACTCCCATGTGTAGCACAGTGTCTGAGAAGAGTTAGGAAACTGTCTGTGCCAGGAAACTGCCAGTGCTGGCGCTCCCCTCTGCCCATCTGGGCGCCTGCTGCACCTCCCTCTGTCACCAGCCCTGCTGGCACCGTCACAGAGTTGCCTGGCGCTGGCCATGGTGTTAACACGGTCTGTCTCCCTTCCCTAATTAAACTGTATACATTACAAAGTCAGAGTGAAATCTATGAAGGTATTTTTTCTTCGTTGATGTGTCTAGGTTTATTATTAAGCATTATAAACTGGATGGTTCGAGCCTTGAATGCTGATTGGCTGAAAGCCATGCTGACAGCCATGGCTGACAGCTTCTACACCTGCATTTCTTGCTGTTTGGGGTTTTAGACTGGGTTTCTGTACAGCACTTTGAGATATCAGCTGATGTACGAAGGGCTATATAAATACATTTGATTCAATTTGATTTGATATATCAGACCGTATACCACGGGTATGAGAAAACACTTATTTTTACCATGGTAAACAGTTTATAACAGCAATAAGGCACCTCAGGTGTTTGTGATATATGGGCAATATACGGTGGTGTAGGGCGGTGTCCAGGCACTCCATGTAGAGTCGAGCATAAGAACCGTCCTTATACCATGGCTAAGGGTATACCAAGTCTGTCAGTCAATCAGCATTCAGGGGTCAAACCACCCAGTTTATAATTAAGCAATAAGGCACAAGGGGGTGTGGTATATGGCCAATATACCAAGACTAAGGGCTGTTCTTAGGCAAGACACAATGTAGAGTTTATAATTGTTGATAGGTAATGTCATCTGGCACTGTAATAAGGGGCTTGGATTTTCTTTTACATGTATGTTTGTTGTATCCTGTCTCTCATTCTGGTGGTGGAACCTCAAGTGGCTGGATTGATAGATTTTTGAAAACCTTTTATTCATTGTTAAATAAATCTTGAATGGCAACTACTATAGTTGTGAAGTTTCAAGTTGTATTGTCACGTGCACTAGTAAAGTGAAATGCCTTTGTTTGCTTGCTCTTTCCCAACAATGCAGTAATCAATATCAGTAGTAGTGTAAAAAATAAAATAAAAAGTCAAGTACCACAGAAACACACAAAAAATTGAAATAAGAAGAACACGAGAAAGTAACTAAGCTACAGTATGTAAAGGGTCAGTTCCAGGGTCAGTGCCAATACCATGTGCAGAGATTCTGGAGTGGTAGGGTTAGATATGTATAGGGGTAAGGTGACTAGGCATCAGGATATATGATAAACAAAGTAGCAGCAGCCTATAGAGAACTAAGCCCACAGCACACACTGTGGGGGCCCCGTGCTGAGGGTCAGCATGGCGGAGGTAATGTTGCCTACCCTAACCACCTGGGGTCGGCCCATCAGTAAGTCCAGTGTCCATTTACAGAGGGAGGTGTTCAGTCCCAGGGTCCCGAGCTTGGTGACAAGCTTGGAGGGGACTATGGTGTTGATTGCTGAGCTGTAGTCAATGAACAGCATTCTCACATAGGTATTCTTCTCATCGTCGAAGCTTCAATTATTTAAATGGCATATATATCTAGGTTGGCGAGGGCAGTGTGGAGTGCAATTGAGATTGCATCATCTATGGACCTGTTGGGGTGGTATGTAAATTGGAGTGGGTTTAGGGTGTCTGGAATGATTGAGTTGATGTGTGCCATAATCAGCCTTTCAAAGCACTTCATGATTACAGATGTGAGTGCTATTGGGTGGTAGTCATTCTGGTAGGTACAGTGCCTTGCGAAAGTATTCGGCCCCCTTGAACTTTGCGACCTTTTGCCACATTTCAGGCTTCAAACATAAAGATATAAAACTGTATTTTTTTGTGAGGAATCAACAACAAGTGGGACACAATCATGAAGTGGAATGACATTTATTGGATATTTCAAACTTTTTTAACAAATCAAAAACTGAAAAATTGGGCGTGCAAAATTATTTAGCACCCTTAAGTTAATACTTTGTAGCGCCACCTTTTGCTGCGATTACAGCTGTAAGTCGCTTGGGGTATTTTTCTATCAGTTTTGCACATCGAGAGACTGAAATTTTTGGGAACAGGAATGATGGTGGTCAGCTTGAGATATGTATGAATTACAGACTGGGACAAGGAGAGGTTGAAAATTACCATGAATATGCCTGCCAGCTGTTCTGCCCGCGCACAACCTTACGAGTGATGACCTGATGAAAAACCTTACTAATGTCGGCCTGGAGAGCAAGATCACCCAGTCCACTGGGTCAGCAGGGGCCCTCGTGCATGGCTCGGTGTTGTTTTTGTCGAAACGTGCATAAAATGCATTGAGTTTGTCTGCTAGAGAGGCATTGTTGGGCAGATCATGGCTGGCTCTCCAATTGTAATCCGTAATGGACTGTAAACCCTGCCACATGCGTCGGACGTCGGTGCCTGTGTAATAGGATTCCACCTTGCTCCTATATTAGTAGAACCTCTCTTTTGCCTGCTCCAATTCTCAATAACAATATTCTATTATGAGGCCTCTGGGGTGTCTTGTGTAACTGACCAATGAGCGGACATGATAAAGTGACTACAAGAGGGGGAGAGGGGAGGATTACTTTCCTGCACTTATCTTTTCAGCTAGGTGATAAGTGTGTGTGTGTGTGTGTGTGTGTGTGTGTGTGTGTGTGTGTGTGTGTGTGTGTGTGTGTGTGTGTGTGTGTGTGTGTGTGTGTGTGTGTGTGTGTGTGTGTGTGTGTGTGTGTGTGTGTGTGTGTGTTTTTTCTAGGGTGCTAATGTAACAGAGTATGTGCAGGGGGTCTGTGGGGGTCTCTGTAGAGAGCTGACAGGCAGACTGATAAAGACCAGTCCACTTAGTCCACTATCCAGGCGTACTGCAATGCTACTTACTGACACACCAATCGGAAACCTTTCACACAACGCCTACTGCACCCACTCTCCCTCACAATGGTCCAGTCCATATACCTGCATTGGCCTGGTAGTCACGTAAAGCTTGGATTAGTCCCCCAACACATAAAAGGGTACAGTGATTATTTAAAATAATGTAATATACAGTGTATTTGCAGACTAAACAAGAGATTTGCAGCTCACTAAGGTGAGTCTAAGTTCGCTGCTTCCTCCAGCAGCATTAGTTATTTCCATTGCTTACAATGACCATTCATATGGAAAGTCTGGGTTTTACCCAACCATTTTAACAACTCCATTCCATGATATGATAGAACTGGCTCCACATACTCAAGGACTTGCGATAGATGTTACACTTCATTCTCAGAAAATGCTATCAGAGGATGAACAGTATCATGATGTCATGCCGTTTCTTTCATGTTATATCATTTAACAGCATTGAATGGTGTACTGGTGCCCACTCTGTCTCTGAAATGCATGGCACTTGCCATCTGCTTGCATCAGATGTAACACTGAGAACAGTTTGCTATGGCAACTACATTCTGTAATTTAATGTGGCTTTGTTGTTCTCAGAAAGCCACAGCGGGAGCCAGGTGTAAACCGATCGTAGTTATCGGGACGAATTAAATATCCCATTGGGTACTCCAAGTAGAACAACTATTATTCAATATCCCATCAGAGACAATGTAGTCTCTGGCAATGTGTCATGATATTTGGCAAAAGCAAAAGAAGATAGTCAGTGCCTGCTTGTCGTCTCTCCCTCCCTCCTTTTCAACAGGTGTGGGGGCGCTGTTATTAGTCCATGGACTTTCACGCAGACCCTCTTGTTGACAGATCTTCCAACCCCCCCTCTTAACATACACACAAGCATGCATGCGCACAGGCACACGTGTGTGTGCGCACACCATATCTAGAGTCAACCTGTCAGATGTGCTAGGCATCTTCATTAGAGGCTCTGCTGAACTTTGTCTCCTGATTACTGGCTGACCACAGGGGCCCGCGAGGAGGAGATGACCCAGCCCTAATTCCTATGGCTGAGGGTCAGGTGACTGACAAAACACAGATACAGTATATCATAAATATAAAGTTTAGATTTTATACTGTAAAACACTATATAACTAGAAGGCTGTTGTTTCAAATGTCTCACAAAAGTTACATCATCAGGAAGAGAGGAAGAACCTGTTGGTCTTAAGCAAGAAATAACCATGCCTACTAAATATGCAATTTAAAATGTCCATTTCCAATCAAGAATTTTATGTTTTGAATGAGAATGAGGGTCCAGGAAAAGAGGTGCCTGATGGGAAGAGGGTCCATATCTGTGAGAGGAGACATTTCCCAGCAGTGACAGACAGGAGGATTGTGGAAAGGCTTTATTTTTACAGAAACCTACTGGAGCTCTGCCCAGCCAGCCCAGCTGTGAATACTGCTGTCTTGGGACGATGTGACAAGACTAATGCATCTGCTAATCCACTCTTGTTCTTCCTTTCACTGCAGCATGAGTGGCAGGAGAATGAATAGAAGTACATTTACTTAATTGTTTGTGGAACAGCAGAGGATCAAGATAATATAATTCCCAGAGCATTATTCTTATTGGACAACCTTTTTAATACAATATAACTGATCAGGTTTATAATGTCTCTAATGTACAATTCAGCAGTGGGTAGACTTTAACAGCCTGGTACAGTATAATACATATGCTGTTCTGTGCCCGCCTACCAGTAGATGTCACTCTTGGTTTGGAGGTGTTTATACTATAGATGGAGGTGTTTATACTATAGATGGAGGTGTTTATACTATAGATGGAGGAGTTTATACTGTAGATGGAGGAGTTTATACTGTAGATGGAGGAGTTTATACTGTAGATGGAGGAGTTTATACTGTAGATGGAGGTGTTTATACTGTAGATGGAGGAGTTTATACTGTAGATGGAGGAGTTTATACTGTAGATGGAGGAGTTTATACTGTAGATGGAGGAGTTTATACGGTAGATGGAGGAGTTTATACTGTAGATGGAGGAGTTTATACTGTAGATGGAGGAGTTTATACTGTAGATGGAGGAGTTTATACGGTAGATGGAGGAGTTTATACTGTAGATGGAGGAGTTTATACTGTAGATGGAGGAGTTTATACTGTAGATGGAGGAGTTTATACTGTAGATGGAGGAGTTTATACGGTAGATGGAGGTGTTTATACTGTAGATGGAGGTGTTTATACGGTAGATGGAGGAGTTTATACTGTAGATGGAGGAGTTTATACTGTAGATGGAGGAGTTTATACTGTAGATGGAAATGTTTATACTGTAGATGGAGGAGTTTATACGGTAGATGGAAATGTTTATACTGTAGATGGAGGAGTTTATACTGTAGATGGAGGTGTTTATACTGTAGATGGAGGAGTTTATACTGTAGAAAGTAGGTTGTGTATATCACAAGAGGTTGACAGCACCTTAATTGGGGAGGACGGGTACGTGGTAATGGCTGGAGCGGAATAATTGGAAAGGTATCAACAACATCAAAAACATGATTTCCATGTGTTTGTTGCCATTCCATTTCCTCCCTTCCAGCCATTATTATGAGCCGTGCACCCTTCAGCAGCCTGCCCTGGCATATATACAGTTGAAGTCGGAAGTTTACATACACCTTAGCCAAATACATTTAAACTCCGTTTTTCTCAATTCCTGACATTTAATCCTTGTAAAAATTCCCTGTCTAAGGTCAGTTAGGATCACAACTTCATTTAAGAATGTGAAATGTCAGAATAATAGTAGAGAGAATGATTAATTTCAGCTTTTATTTCCTTCATCACATTCCCAGTGGGTCAGAAGTTTACATACACTCAATTAGTATTTGGTAGCATTGCCTTTAAATTGTTTAACTTGGGTCAAACGTTTTGGATAGCCTTCCACAAGCTTCCCACAATACGTTGTGTGAATTTTGGCCCATTCCTCCTAGCAGAGCTGGTGTAACTGAGTCAGGTTTGTAGGCCTCCTTGCTCGCTCACGCTTTTTCAGTTCTGCCCACAAATGTTCTATGGGACTGAGGTCAAGGCTTTGTGATGGCCACTCCGATACCTTGACTTTGTGGTCCTTAAGCCATTTTGCCACAACTTTGGAAGTATGCTTGGGGTCATTGTCCATTTGGAAGACCCATTTGCAACCAAGCTTTAACTTCCTTTTTTATTTTTTTTATTTAACCTTTATTTAACCAGGTAGGCTAGTTGAGAACAAGTTCTCATTTGCAACTGCGACCTGGCCAAGATAAAGCATAGCAGTGTGAGCAGACAACAAAGAGTTACACATGGAGTAAACAATTAACAAGTCAATAACACAGTAGAAACCAAAGGGGGAGTCTATATACAATGTGTGCAAAAGGCATGAGGAGGTAGGCAAATAATTAAAATTTTGCAGATTAACACTGGAGTGATGAATGATCAGATGGTCATGTACAGGTAGAGATATTGGTGTGCAAAAGAGCAGAAAAGTAAATAAATAAAAACAGTATGGGGATGAGGTAGGTGAGAAAGGGTGGGCTATTTACCAATAGACTATGTACAGCTGCAGCGATCGGTTAGCCGCTCAGATAGCTGATGTTTGAAGTTGGTGAGGGAGATAAAAGTCTCCAACTTCAGCGATTTTTGCAATTCGTTCCAGTCACAGGCAGCAGAGTACTGGAACGAAAGGCGGCCAAATGAGGTGTTGGCTTTAGGGATGATCAGTGAGATACACCTGCTGGATCGCGTGCTACGGATGGGTGTTGCCATCGTGACCAGTGTGCTGAGATAAGGCGGAGCTTTACCTAGCATGGACTTGTAGATGACCTGGAGCCAGTGGGTCTGGCGACGAATATGTAGCGAGGGCCAGCCGACTAGAGCATACAAGTCGCAGTGGTGGGTGGTATAAGGTGCTTTAGTGACGAAACGGATGGCACTGTGATAGACTGCATCCAGTTTGCTGAGTAGAGTGTTGGAAGCCATTTTGTAGATGACATCGCCAACGTCGAGGATCGGTAGGATAGTCAGTTTTACTAGGGTAAGCTTGGCGGCGTGAGTGAAGGAGGCTTTGTTGCGGAATAGAAAGCCGACTCTTGATTTGATTTTCGATTGGAGATGTTTGATATGAGTCTGGAAGGAGAGTTTGCAGTCTAGCCAGACACCTAGGTACTTATAGACGTCCACATATTCTAGGTCGGAACCATCCAGGGTGGTGATGCTAGTCGGGCATGCGGGTGCAGGCAGCGACTGGTTGAAAAGCATGCATTTGGTTTTACTAGTGTTTAAGAGCAGTTGGAGGCCACGGAAGGAGTGTTGTATGGCATTGAAGCTTGTTTGGAGGTTAGATAGCACATTCCTGACTGATGTCTTGAGATGTTGCTTCAATATATCCATACAATTTTCCTTCCTCATGATGCCATCTATTTTGTGAAGTGCACCAGTCCCTACTGCAGCAAAGCACCCCCACAACATGATGCTGCCACCCACACAACATGATACCGCCAACCCCGTGCTTCATGGTTGGGATGGTATTCTTCGGCTTGCAAGCCTCCCATTTTTTCCTCCAAACATAATGATGGTCATTATGGCCAAACAGTTCTATTTTTGTTTCATCAGACCAGAGGACATTTCTCCAAATAGTACGATATTCGTCCCCATGTGCAGTTGCAAACGGTAGTCTGGCGTTTTTATGGCGGTTTTGGAGCAGTGTCTTCTTCCTTGCTGAGCGGCCTTTCAGGTTATGTCGATATAGGACTCATTTTACTGTGGATATAGATACTTTTGTACCTGTTTCCTCCAGTATCTTCACAAGGTTCTTTGCTGTTGTTCTGGGATTGATTTGCACTTTTCACACCAAAGTATGTTCATCTCCAGAAGACAGAACGCGTCTCCTTCCTGTGAGCGGTATGATGGCTGCATGGTCCCATGGTGTTTATACTTGCGTACTATTGTTTGTACAGATGAACGTGGTACCTTCAGGCATTTGGAAATTGCTCCCAAGGATGAACCAGACTTGTGGAGGTCTACCATTTTTTTCTGAGGTCTTGGCTGATTTATTTTGATTTTCCCATGATGTCAAGCAAAGAGGCACTGAGTTTGAAGGTAGGCCTTGGAATACAACCACAGGTACACCTCCAATTGACTCAAATGAAGTCAATTAGCCTATCAGAAGCTTCTAAAACCATGACATAATTTTCTGGAATTTTCCAAGCTGTTTAAGGGCACAGGCAACTTAGTGTATGTGAACTTCTGACCCACTGGAATTATGATACAGTGAATTAGAAGTGAAATAATCTGTCTGTAAACAATTGTTGGAAAAATTACTTGTGTCATGCACAAAGTAGATGTCCTAACCGACTTGCCAAAACAATAGTTTGTTCACAAGAAATTTGTGGAATGGTTGAAAAACTAGTTTTAATGACTCCAACTTAAATGTATGTAAACTTCTGACTTCAACTGTACTTGTTATGGCAGAGACTGCCTGTTACAAAATCAATACCCATGCAATTATCCAGCTCAGCATTCAACACCAAATTATTCAAAACCAAGTAACCATACGAAAGCACCTTAAAATTGAATTATGGACATTTGAATAAAATGTAATTAAGGATATTTTCTGACCATCAAAATGGCCAAAGCAATAGTCAAAAGTCTGTCACAAAATCACAATCTTAGAAAGATAAGCCCTGTGTTTGCAATGAATGTTTGGTGAAGTGAAACTTAGAATTTAAATGTGACTTTCTGTGGAAATGGCCCGAGTGAATACAGACACCAGAGGTGTGTGTGTGTGTGTGTGTGTGTGTGTGTTTATTTAGTATTTATTTGGATCCCCATTAGCTGTTGTTGAAGCAGCAGCTACTCTTACTGGGGTCCACAGAACATAAAACATGACATAATACAGAACAGCAATAGACAAGAACAGCTTAAGGACTGAACTACACAAATGTTAAATAGGTCCTACTGACACTGCTGACAGTTACCCACACATCAGTATACAGTGCATTCGGAGAGTATTCAGATCCCTTGATGTATTAAAAATAAACATTTGAAATATTACATTCACATAAGTATTCAGACACTATACTCAATACTTTGTTGAGGTACTGTCGTCTTGGGTAAGATGTTCAATAACTGGAAGAAACAATGTCATAAATGCATCAAGTGCAGAGTCTGGATGCTCCACGTTACACACATCAGACCAACAAATATTTTTTACATAGGAATCACTACAAAACATTTTGAATCATCTCATATACACTATTTTAGGCCCAGCCTTTAGAACTGGCTTTTCTGGATATAGCAACTATATAATGGTCACTACATCCAATGGGTGTGAAACTTTGTTCTAAAGCTGTATCCAAAGCTGTGTGTGTGTGTGTGTGTGTGTGTGTGTGTGTGTGTGTGTGTGTGTGTGTGTGTGTGTGTGTGTGTGTGTGTGTGTGTGTGTGTGTGTGTGTGTGTGTGTGTGTGTGTGTGTTTGTGTGCGCGTGCGTGTAATCACCCCGGCTTTGCCCTGGACACCTGCCCAGCGTTTTAGGACCCAGAGGTCAAGATCAGCTAGAACCCAACCTCCACTTAATTATCCCCCTCCCTGCAGAGAGCCAGCTGGCACCACTTCATTGCACTCATGCACATACTCACACACACACACACACACACACACACACACACACACACACACACACACAAGCACTTCTCTCTCCCCAGCTGCCATGTGAGCACGCCTCCCAACAATCCACTGTAGAAAGTATTCCATGTTCTTGTTCACGGAAAACACATTTTCCCCATAATGAAAATAATCTGGATCCCTCTTGGATTATTGCTTTACAGTAGAGGGGGATATTGTTCACATTGTGCTGTATTTCTTGAAATGAACAAGGCCACTTGAAAACCTCCAAAGAAGACAATTTCAACAGCACAAACTTTCAGGTCTGACAGTGTGTGAGCAAGGTTGCTTATAGTCATTTCAGGAAATTAATTTAAATTCAACTCAATTTCCAAAAAACATTAATCATGTTTTTAAATGACATGCAAAAACAAATTTGACTTTGATTCAATAAGGACCACTTCAGTATTTTTTCTATTGATCATGGTGACCACATCCTTGTCATATGAAAGTTACATTTGCACCTCTCTATATCACATACAAGTAGGTAGTGAATCAGTCCCGTTTGGTCACCCTCCGTATCAGCAACCACAGTCTTCCTGTCTGTATGTCTACTTCCACAGCTCCAGTGACAACTAGCAGAACCCTCTACCCTCCCTCCCCCTCTCTCCCCCCCAGCCGTTAGAAAGTGTCGGCATCCCAAACATCCCCCTGCTTATCAGTGGACCATGCGGGCATTGAATGCTTACAGCCAGGCCTCATCACCCCCAGAGACCCGACGCTATAGCTATATAACAGTGGAGCAGGCCCTGGAACATTGACACTGATAGACCGCCACAGGCTGATAGAGCGAGAACAGCTATATATGCGTTATGTGTACAGTATGTATTACGATCTGTTGCAATGCTTTCCTACTGGGAATGACGGAGTATGTAAATATGAATGGCTATTAGGTAGATGGGTGGTTGATAGTGGGGCTATGTTGGGAGAGATAATGACAACTTTTTGTGGCACGAGGGTTTGGGGGATGAGAGGGTGTCGGGGGCTTGGCATCAGGTCTGTGTGCGTATTACATTAGTGTCATGGCTGGTGCCTCCCTCTTCTCTCTCAGTGACACCCCAGGGCACCTGCTTTTATCTGGGACCCCAAGGCCAGCCTTGATCCGTGCCTTGTAAAACACTGGCTCACTCCACACTCTATGCGACCCTGATAGCAACTCAGAGTTAATCCTATTTTTGACAACACACACACATCCTTACACAAATAAAGACACACACAGACACACACACACACACACACAAATGAACACGCTCATGACACATACACTCATTAGAAACTAGACACACACTACAAACTAGACACACACACTATATCGAGTCCCAGAGGCCTTGCGCCTCACACAAGCCTACCAGTGTGTGTTATGGTGTGAGTGGGGCTGTATATCTGCCAACATGGGGTGGATTAGAGTAGTGGTGGCCCGCTGCCAGGCAATGCCCTCATCCCATAGCACCGTTCTCCTCATAACACCGGTACTATGTGCTGATCGGCCCCCCTGACACATCACACTCCATGTCTCAATCTGAAAAGCCGTTAACTAGTTGCCATGCCTAAACCGTCATTCCTCCCTCCTCGGTGTGTATCTTTGATATTTGTCTCTGAGGTCACCTATGTTGTCCACATGCCAACAGTCCACTCCAGACATCTCCTGGGTCAACTTGTCACCTGTACTAGAGACAGGGGAGTTGCCAGTCAATCACATGGTGTGAGTGTGACGTCGGTGTGCTCTATGTGGGCAACTTTGTGGAAAGGAGTTTGATATTCTAATGATGTAGCCCGTATGACAACCTAATCTGCAGATAATGCTGACAGCAAGCCAGAAATGATGCATGTTGCTAAAGGGTCACACGGATGTCTATGAAACTGAAACATATTATTTCCCCCTGCTGCACAAAAACATTGCTATCGGTCAGGGTTTCCCAACCTTGGTTCTGAGGACCGCTCCTGGCTGCACGTTTTGCTTTTTGCCGTAACACTACACAGCTGATTCAAATAACCAACTCATCATCAAGTTATGATGATTTGAATCAGCTGTGTAGTGCTAAGGCAAAAGGACCACGTTTGGGAAACGCTGCTATAGGTAACCATATAAACTTTGGTTTAATGTTTGACAGTTTCATACATAACAAAGTTTATCATACAAGATGAATAACAGTTCATAAGTTGATATGACATGTTATGACACGCCTTGACAATATAACAATATTGACAGGGTCACATACAGTACCGGCGTAATGGCAGCCCACATCACATACTGTAGCTCCCATGCTCATGTAACAAGTGTTGCATTTTATGTTGTATAATTACACAAAGTCTGAGTAGTTCCCATGCCTGATATTACTGCACATTCCTTTTGTTGCTTTTAGTGTCCTTTTTAATGTCGCACACTTCCTTCTCCTTCTGTATTCCCCCTCATGAACATCCCCTGCCCCCCTTACCTCTTCCCTGTCTACTGTATCAATGTGGAAGAGGTAGCTTAACTGAACAATTGTCCCATGAAAATCATAATCAATCCCATATGTTAAATCACAGATATGGAGTTTATATTGTCACTGACTTTGTAATATTATGGTCTTCTACCGGTATATGGTGATATTTATGCATTTCATGCATTTATGAACTTTTCATCTGTTGATTTGTGAATGCTGTACATGCTAGCTACTGTACGTTCTACTGTAGGCTACATGTTGTCATTGGTCTAGCATGGCTATTCATGTCCCCTTTTGTTAATGTGTACTTTACAGAGGAGTTGGTGCATAAGGGCACCACAACATTTCATTTATGGTTTCTTTCTTTATCAGTTATGTTGTGTTTTTGTTATGATCATTTGATTATATATCACTGTCAGTTTGCAAGTGCCCGTCATGTACTAACTGTACGTAACGCCTGGCTGTCATTTCAGTTGGCTACCCCAGGCCCATAGGCTATACTGTACATTGCTTTATACATGTTATACTGTACATTGCTTTATATATTTTATACTGTACATTGCACTATATTGTATCGTTGTCAAATTGTCAATTGTTATTCTTATTTGCGCCCTGTTTACTGTCTCCATGTGGAATAGAGGAGTTGGTGCATAAGAACTGCACAACACTTAATTTATGGATGTTGTTTTTTTATTATTATCAAAGAATAAAAGATCAATCCTGATCCTTTGGTCATATGCAAGCCGATCAAAACACAACGCAGAGGCACTCTACACCGGTCACACCATCCTATCCTCATCTCCTGCAATGGGCCTGGTTACATTCGGATGGCTTCAACCTCCCTCTATTTACCCCTCGTCTCCTGTTCTGATTTACTTGACTTAAAACCTTTTCTGCTGTTCTGTGGGCGGTGTAATGGCAGAGCAGCTGTCTGTGAGGGGCCATGTGGTGAAGAAGAAGAAGGCAAATCTCTCCCTTCCTGGTGACAACTGGGCCTGTCTGCTGAACAAGACTGCTCTGTGAGAGGTGACACTGACAGGAATGCCACCCACCCATCCTGGCCCGCAAACCCCCCTGACCCCCATCCCCCCCTCCAGGCAAACTCCCACAGAGACTGCCTGGGAAAGGTCTACCTATGGTCTAACAGTTAGCATGCTAGCAGATATAGCGCAGATATATTCTGTCTGTATTATGTTTATCATGTATATTCTGTCTGTTGACTCTTTACTGTGGCAGCACCATTTCACTTAATCAAATTCCCGGGTATATGTAAATGTATTTGGTGAATAAAGGTGATTCTGATTCTGATACTGTCTATGCAACCGAACACTCTATCGCCCAATCAACAGATATGATGATGCAACAAAAAACAATTTACCATGTACAACAAGGAACTGCTCCCGAGTGGTGCAGCGGTCTAAGGCACTGCATCTCGGTGCTAGAGGTGTCACTACAGATCCTGGTTCAATCCCGGGCTGTACCACAACTGGCCGTGATCGGGAGTCCTATAGGGTGGCGCACAATTGGCCCAGCGTAGTCTGGGTTAGGGGAGGGTTTGGCCGGGGTAGGCCATCATAGTAAAATAATAATTTGTTCTTAACTGACTTGCCTAGTTAAATAAAATGACATTTTACAGAGCTCCCAAGCATTAAAGCCACGTTTATATCTGGTTCTAATATGCAACCTTTGTCCTGATCTTGTCCTCATTCTGATTCTACCCACATGTCTAGACAGGTGTAGACGATTAAAAGACTCATCGTGAACTGATTTTGATCAGGTCTTACAAGTGTAAACTGGCAAGATCAGGACAAGATAAGGATGAAGGACACATGTAAGCGTCAGGTATAAAAGGGGCTAAAGACTAACTCTAGCTGATAAGACATTGCACATGCAAAACCTCAGTCAAAACAACAGAAAAAAACGGCCGACATAAGGAGTGTCCTGGTTACTGAGAAGAGAACAAAAAACTCAGGGTCTTCTTCCAGCCTCCACAAAACAGAGTGAGAGGTAGAGAGATATGGCCAGCTGATTAAATGTTAAACTGGTTTTTGGGTCTCCTGGGATGTGCTAAACCCATTCCAACCCCGTTAGCTCCCCACGCTCTAGTCCCAAACAGCTGGTCAGAGCATTCCCGGCTATTCCCCGGGGCCGCCTGGAATCTGGAATCTGCCGCTGAGGTAGAGCCATGGGCTGCTGGGGCTCCTTACTCAGCACCCCTCAGCTGGCTGGGACAGTGTTGTGTCCTATCAGGCCTCCCTATCTCACCACCGCCACTTCTTGCGCTAGCTGCTTCCTGACTCTGGAGACACAGCATCAGCCTCCTGATTCCAGATTGCTTTATCCCCAGAGGACTGGAAATCATCAAAGTCTAGTCTTGTGGAGACACATCATTTGGCATTCTCCACATTTGTTTTCTCCTCCACAGCTCACAGCTCTAGAAAATGGCCTCCCATCATTGCTTCAGCAATAAACAGGAAGCTGGTCCCTGTATGTGTGTGCAGAGTCCACAGAACACCCCACATGAATCAGGCCTCAGCTCACTGCATACACACACACATACACACACACACACACACACACACACACACACACACACACACACACACACACACACACACACACACACACACACACACACACACACACACACACACACACACACACACACACACACCATTGCTGTGTGACCATTGCTCTGGTCCTCATCTGGTCACAGTGTGGCGGATGCAGAGCGGAAAAGCTCCTGCAGTGACTGCAGGAGGCAAAAACATCCCCTGAGAAAGGCAGTGCAGCTTGAATGACTGCTCTTTTAACAAACAGAAATTCAGTTCTGTTGTCAAATGGTTGCTACGTGATGGTGTAGTGGAGATAGTTTTCAGAGCTACTGTATGCTTATGCGATGAGCACTGAGCACCTGAGACCTGAGGATTTGCCTTCGGGCTTTAGCTCAGCAGGGTAACAAGATTTTGAGCCATGTCAAAAGTCCAGTACCCAAAACTTGCTTTCTATGTTGTCAACTTTGAGGACCACAAAACACATTTGGGATGGTCAAGTTTCAGAGGGGAAATTAAAAAGGTTTCCTCCAAGTTGCCACTAAAATCAATGTCTCACAGCTGACAACTGTGGGCCAGCAGAACCTCAGTGTATCAACCTAACATATCAATCAGTGCTTCATAAAGACAATGATATTAAGACCTCAGTGTATCAACCTAACATATCAATCAGGGCTTCATAAAGACAATGATATTAAGACCTCAGTGTATCAACCTAACATATCAATCAGGGCTTCATAAAGACAATGATATTAAGACCTCAGAGTATCAACCTAACATATCAATCAGGGCTTCATAAAGACAAAGATATTAAGACCTCAGAGTATCAACCTAACATATCAATCAGGGCTTCATAAAGACGATGATATTAAGACCTCAGGACCTCCTCTGCCTCTACTTGAGGATTAATAGTTTCAGCTGACAGGGGGGGATCATGAAAGAGAAACAAACAAGACATTGCCATCTCCACCCCTCCAGCCCCGTCCCCTTCATCCAGCTCTGTTTCCTGCTGACAGATGCAATTAACTTGAATCTCTGGCGCCAATCCGTTTTATTGCCCGCTGGGTGCGCTCGTAATCTCCTTGGGATCAGTGGCGGGGAGTGTGTCGAGGTGAGCGGCCGGGGGGTCCAGTCCACTTGACCAGTCCCCAAGGTCTTGACCAGTCCCCAAGGGTGACCAGTCCCCAAGGTCTTGACCAGTCCCCAAGGTTTTGACCACTCCCCAAGGTCTTGACCAGTCCCCAAGGGTGACCAGTCCCCAAGGTCTTGACCAGTCCCCAAGGTTTTGACCACTCCCCAAGGGTGCCCAGTCCCCAAGGTTTTGACCACTCCCCAAGGGTGACCACTCCCCAAGGTCTTGACCAGTCCCCAAGGGTGACCAGTCCCCAAGGTCTTGACCAGTCCCCAAGGTCTTGACCAGTCCCCAAGGTCTTGACCAGTCTCCCAGCGCTGCGCCTGTTGGGGCCAAACACATGCTAACTTTTAATAAACAGTAATGGCTTCACATTAGCATTAGCATATGTTCCAAGTTTACAATGCATGTCACTTCCAATGGGAAGGGGCTGTGATGGTTGGTGGGTGTCTTTAGCCAACTTCCAGTTCTAGACATGTTTTCTTCTTGAGCCAACTTGCCGTTCTTCATTAGCACAGAAACCAAAACCAGACAAGAGAAGTGACATGTCCACCTCCTCCCTCAGCCACCACCATTTGCAGTGGTGCTAAATGAGCAGAATGCCAGGGGTGAGGCTGACATCCTCCATGGCTCTGTGTTCCGCTGCCAAGAGACGTGCCATTTGCTACCATCCTCTTAGTGGATGGCAGAGGGGACGGATGTCTGTGAGGGCCCAGCTTGTGTGCCAACTCTGCGAAACCCAACTCTGAGCAGTCCTTGCCGCAGTAGTGTGTGAGTGGGATTATGGGTAATGCAATAAAGCAGTGTAGGCTCAAGTGGAAACTGTGTCTCTCCCCCATTTGGAAAGCAGAGACTTTTCAGTGTGGAACTGATACGGTGTGGAGGGCAGAGAGATGATGTCTGTATTGAGGGATGTTCAGATGTCATTGAGATGGTTGTTTGGCGTGGAAATGTGAGCAGGGATGCTCAGGGGTCTAGGGGGCCTAGTGCGGTTGGATCATAGGCTGGAAAGAGTCCAAGCACACAGGTTGAAAGTCAAATAGCAGCAGGGAGGGACATCTTGTATGAAGTTGTAAGCACAGTCTGGTCCACAGTCACTGACGGTATCAATAAACTTACACCCGACTTAATGAGGTCATCAGGTCAAGGGTAAAACAACAGGCCTGTGAGCAGGGAGCGCTACATTGACTGCAAGGTTACAAGCAGTTTGGCCGTGAACTTGTAAAGAAATCATCTGAGAGTATAAAATGTTTCCGTGGTGTATAACAGCTAGCCTACCCTCTTTAGTGAACATTTCTGACTTCTTCCTTCAATTGAAGTCATTTCATTGTGGCATTATTCTGTGCTTTGGTATTCAATTCATATTTGCCAATACATTTATAATGCCTCGCTTCAAATAATGTTGACAAGTTCGGAATTATACAAACTAGCAAATGATCCTTTTTTACAAGAGGAAAAAAAGGGAACAGCTGGCAGCCGATCATGTTTCCCACACAACGTGTTTGCAGCAATAATGTTATTTCCAGCAGATATTTTCTAAGTGATGCTGCTCCTGTTTTCATAAAGGCATTTAACCTTTTTTGGAATGTTGCAGTGTTTTTATTTTGGTCTACGCTCCCCCCTCCCCATTCCCTCTGTGGCTATTGCATGCTCTCAGACTTCCTCTTGTGTTGTACTTTCACCAATATGAAAATACAATACCATATATTCACATATCTTCAGGGAGGACAAACATTTTGACAGCAGAAGTAGTTAGAACTCAGTGCTTATGTCACATGCATAAGGACCAGGGACTAAATAACTGGTTGTAGTACAGTAACTGGGGAGGCTAGATAGAGCCTCCTGTGTTGAAATGGGATCGTAAATGGGGTGTAATGGTTTGAAAAATAAGCAGCTTATCACTGCTCATGCTAAGACCCAGATGCAGACACAGGAGGCGGATAGTACAAGTCTCAGAGTTTATTACAGTACAAGTCTCAGAGTTTATTACAGTACAAGTCTCAGAGTTTATTACAGTACAAGTCTCAGAGTTTATTACAGTACAAGGGTAATCAGTAGGTCAAGGCAGTCAAAGAGTCGTAATCCAAAATCAGAGGCAGGCAGGATCAGAACTGTGAAGACAAGGAAAAGCAAAAACTAGAGCACAGGAAACACGAGAACACACTGGTAGAACTTGAAGGGACAAGACGAACTGGCAACAGAAAAACAGAAAACGCAGGTATAAATACACATGAGGTAATGGGAGACACCTGGTGGGGGTTGGAGACAATCACAAGACAGGTGAAACAGATCAGGGTGTGTGTGACACAGCTGGCTAAATCTGGCACATTTACAGAAATGTTGATTGATGTGCATTGTCCCCGTAGAATAAATGTAAATGTGCATACATTTCTTGTTTTGGTAAAGTACGATACTGACCAATCATCCCATGATTATAACGATCATTGAATTCAATCTATAATGGACGAAGACAAAAAACTTGCATATAAATGCTGAAAGGTAAAATGACAGCAGGTGGAGCCAGCTGCTCAGGCCCTGCTGGCTAAGGTCTGTCAAAGAGAATAGAGTAAGGAAACCCTGCCCAAAACGAAATCCATGTCTGTGTACTCAACCTCCTGCTTACTGTGAATGAAGCTCCAATTAATCTGAGCAAACAGTCAAGTCATTCCAATTTGGATACATGTACTGTTCAGATTCAATCTCAGGTCGTATTACACCCTGGTTTATTATCGTTCTCAAAGGTTCTTGCTGACCCTTGATGACCTCAGCTTTCCTAATACTTTGGCTCAAATGATTCAGAATTGAAGAACAAGCCCTGAGTCAGCCATAACAAACAACTGCAAAGTCCTGATAAACACATGTTATAAACACAGCCTCTGCAGAACAATACAGAAAGCAGCTTTGCAGAATCTGCTGAGGTTAAAAGTGTGAGGCTCGGGCCATGTGAGCCTAGTAAAACACAAAATAGTGCTGCCCTGGTCGGTACGCGCTGTATCTTTTTCCTGTCCCGCTTTTCCCAGTAACTCAGCATTCTTGGTGAGCCAGGCTGGGGTGGAGAGGGAAACCACATCCTCTTGGCTAGACTCCTCCTGGAACCAACACCTGGGAGGGAGTCTTATCACCTCTCCCCCTTTGTCCTTCCACCGACCCGTACGTCTATCAGCAAGGCATGGACTAGAGGGGCTACATACTTTTCCCTTCTGCTATCCGTGCAAAAACAAAGGAACAGTACATTTATTCATTTACTATAAACACATATAGTACAGTACACACACATACACAGACACCCATACCCTCGCAGGCACATGAACACACTCACTGTCTTACTCAGACATACTTATTCAATAAAACGAGCACACTCATTCTCATACAAAGGTTTTTGTCAACTTACACACACACACATTTACAGTATGTATGATTAACTGGCCTAGAAGTAAGTTTGGTGTATTAATGGGATTGTGTAAACCGCATCATACCGTACCCTCTCCTTGAGGTAAAACAAGCCACAGAGTGCAGGACACCAAATGTACCTCAGGAAAAAAAGACAAACCCAGACCGTTGGTGACTGACTTTACTGACAAACTACTGATCCTAGCCGACAACGTCTGTCTCATAACATTGAGGTGACTGTAAGGCTTTCAGTACTATTCGATAACAGTAAAACAGAAGGGTAAAAGTTAACACTACAACGCCTTCAATCAGCTCATCGTTACAGTTTGTAGAAAAGAAAACAGGCTATGTCAGTGGAGGTAAATGGAAGGCAGGTTTTCCGGGGAGGTGTGAGTCGGTGTAAGTATGTA
Organism: Oncorhynchus kisutch; assembly: GCF_002021735.2. Classification (NCBI taxonomy): domain Eukaryota; kingdom Metazoa; phylum Chordata; class Actinopteri; order Salmoniformes; family Salmonidae; genus Oncorhynchus; species Oncorhynchus kisutch. The sequence goes on from NC_034201.2 coordinate 27,150,422, forward strand.
ACAGAGAACCTCGATGGCGATGGAGATCTTAATGGGAAACAGTCTGAGAGGGAGCAGCTCGCACTCTCACAGATCCATAAAGTCTCATTTGAGTGGTGGGCAGAACGTCAGGCCCAGTAATGCAGTGCAGATGGGAGAGAGGTATTGTAAGACTAGCTTCTGGGCTGAGCAAACGGCCTTCGCAGGCCAGCCAGAGCAAGTGGGAAAAGCCACAAATGTTGGCGCACACCCCAGGTTTGGGATTCTTTGGGTTCCAGACAATGTGATTGGCTCTCATGTCTGACGAAGTCTTGTTGTTTTTTGTGTGTTTTTATTTTGCTGTACAGGCTGTGTCAGACAGGTATGGGTGTTTGTGATGTGCAGACATGGTGTGGTGGTCGTCCATTTATGGGCCTAAAATGGGCCATTTTGGTGCCTGTGAGGGCTGGTTTACTCTAATTGGCGAGGCCAGAGACTTGGTTTGAAGTCTTCTATAAAAAGTGATCTAAAGTGAGATGAAGTCCAGAGTCCAAGTCCATGAAGTCCAGAGTCAGATGCTGATTAAAGCATACCTGTCTGTGACCATAATGCTGCAGGTAGCCTAGTAGTTAAGAGTGTTGGGCCAGTAACCAAAAGGTTGCTGGTTTCAGTCCTAAAGCTGACTAGGTGAAAACTCTGTTGATGTGCCTTTGAGCAAGGCACTTAACCCTAATTGCTCCTGTAAGTCGCTCTGGATAAGAGTCTCTGCTAAAATGTAAACGTGAACTGAAAACAAAATTTGAATAAATAAAAGTAACTTTGTTTTGTTTTGATTGCTAAGGCTATGATTTACAGTATGCTATCATACGGTCTGGTTGAGCAAATCCAGGCTATGATTTACAGTATGCTATCATACGGTGTGGTTGAGCAAATCCAGGCTATGATCTACAGTATGCTATCATACGGTCTGGTTGAGCAAATCCAGGCTATGATTTACAGTATGCTATCATACGGTCTGGTTGAGCAAATCCAGGCTATGATTTACAGTATGCTATCATACGGTCTGGTTGAGCAAATCCAGGCTATGATCTACAGTATGCTATCATACGGTCTGGTTGAGCAAATCCAGGCTATGATTGACAGTATGCTATCATACGGTCTGGTTGAGCAAATCCAGGCTATGATTTACAGTATGCTATCATACGGTCTGGTTGAGCAAATCCAGGCTATGATTTACAGTATGCTATCATACGGTCTGGTTGAGCAAATCCAGGCTATGATTTACAGTATGCTATCATACGGTCTGGTTGAGCAAATCCAGGCTATGATTTACAGTATGCTATCATACGGTCTGGTTGAGCAAATCCAGGCTATGATTTACAGTATGCTATCATACGGTCTGGTTGAGCAAATCCAGGCTATGATTTACAGTATGCTATCATACGGTCTGGTTGAGCAAATCCAGGCTATGATTTACAGTATGCTATCATACGGTCTGGTTGAGCAAATCCAGGCTATGATTTACAGTATGCTATCATACGGTCTGGTTGAGCAAATCCAGGCTATGATTTACAGTATGCTATCATACGGTCTGGTTGAGCAAATCCAGGCTATGATTTACAGTATGCTATCATACGGTCTGGTTGAGCAAATCCAGGCTATGATTTACAGTATGCTATCATACGGTCTGGTTGAGCAAATCCAGGCTATGATTTACAGTATGCTATCATACGGTCTGGTTGAGCAAATCCAGGCTATGATTTACAGTATGCTATCATACGGTCTGGTTGAGCAAATCCAGGCTATGATTTACAGTATGCTATCATACGGTCTGGTTGAGCAAATCCAGGCTATGATTTACAGTATGCTATCATACGGTCTGGTTGAGCAAATCCAGGCTATGATTTACAGTATGCTATCATACGGTCTGGTTGAGCAAATCCAGGCTATGATTTACAGTATGCTATCATACGGTCTGGTTGAGCAAATCCAGGCTATGATTTACAGTATGCTATCATACGGTCTGGTTGAGCAAATCCAGGCTATGATTTACAGTATGCTATCATACGGTCTGGTTGAGCAAATCCAGGCTATGATTTACAGTATGCTATCATACGGTCTGGTTGAGCAAATCCCGGCTATGATTTACAGTATGCTATCATACGGTCTGGTTGAGCAAATCCCGGCTATGATTTACAGTATGCTATCATACGGTCTGGTTGAGCAAATCCCGGCTATGATTTACAGTATGCTATCATACGGTCTGGTTGAGCAAATCCAGGCTATGATTTACAGTATGCTATCATACGGTCTGGTTGAGCAAATCCAGGCTATGATTCACAGTATGCTATCATACGGTCTGGTTGAGCAAATCCAGGCTATGATTTACAGTATGCTATCATACGGTGTGGTTGAGCAAATCCAGGCTATGATTTACAGTATGCTATCATACGGTGTGGTTGAGCAAATCCAGGCTATGATTTACAGTATGCTATCATACGGTCTGGTTGAGCAAATCCAGGCTATGATTTACAGTATGCTATCATACGGTCTGGTTGAGCAAATCCAGGCTATGATTTACAGTATGCTATCATACGGTCTGGTTGAGCAAATCCAGGCTATGATTTACAGTATGCTATCATACGGTCTGGTTGAGCAAATCCAGGCTATGATTTACAGTATGCTATCATACGGTCTGGTTGAGCAAATCCAGGCTATGATTTACAGTATGCTATCATACGGTCTGGTTGAGCAAATCCAGGCTATGATTTACAGTATGCTATCATACGGTCTGGTTGAGCAAATCCAGGCTATGATTTACAGTATGCTATCATACGGTCTGGTTGAGCAAATCCAGGCTATGATTTACAGTATGCTATCATACGTTCTGGTTGAGCAAATCCAGGCTATGATTTACAGTATGCTATCATACGTTCTGGTTGAGCAAATCCAGGCTATGATTTACAGTATGCTATCATACGGTCTGGTTGAGCAAATCCAGGTGGATAACACAGCACCATAAAGACTTGACCATAACAGAGTTAAGATGCTGAGGTTGTCCATAGAATGATTCTAAATTCTCAATGTCTTGAGGAAGCAGAATGACTGTCCACAGATGTCATGTGGGTTTGGCTAGTGGTGGAGCTGCTGTCTCCACAGAGTGTGTTGTAATAGTGATGAACCGAGGGGGTGGGCCAGGAAAACAATGGACACATTCTATCACCCAAGGTGCTTCAGATGGAGGGAAGCGAGCACGAGAAAAAGGCTAACAAAAACAAGGGAGAGTTTTTCACACCATCAGCATCTCCGTTGTGGCCTCGTAACGTTAATGCGCTGGTGCTCTTGTTTATGCCCCACGACTCTACCCCCCTGTAACGAGGAAACAAAAACCTCCTTCTTATCCTAGTCCCGGCCCGGCGTCCATTTCATTCTGTCTTTCACCTCATTTCATTAAAAGCAAGAAAAACTATTCTGGCCTGAGCAGCACCTCTGGCTCCCTGAAACAAGAGGTTCTGGGCCGTATGGAGCTGAGCAGCACCTCTGGCTCCCTGAAACAAGAGGTTCTGGGCCGTATGGAGCTGTGTTTAAGATAAATATGCAGTGACTGTTGCTCTCTGTAAAGTCATCTCTGCTTTCCTTTGCATGCCGGATTAACAAGGGCTCTACAAACACAGGCACCTGAGCACGCCACTATTTTCCATCGCTCTTCTTTTCATTTTCATCCTGTTTCCTCTGCCTGAGCAGTATTGTATTTTTATTGACTCAGTGTTTGTAGAGAAGGTGAAGGTGTATGTTACAATACACCAAAAAGTACAATATGTGAATCCAATGTGCAGCAACCTGTCTGTTGGAGATCTTGGTTCTGTTCCAAGTTTCAATGCATTTGGAAATGTTTAATATAATTCTCTATTAATGGCTCTTTTCAATGTATTCCCACTTGTAACCTCCCTCTTTTCCCACAGCATCACAGGGGCAGGAAGCAAGAAACACAGGTCTGGATCTAATTAAACAGACATAAAATGTGTCCTAAACTCTGTACAGCAAATGATTGACTGGGAAAATACTACTATAGTTCTGACTGTGGTCCCTATAAAGAAAGTGAAAGGAAATAGGCAGAAGTAACAGGATTTTGTTAAACCCACACTATGAAATTATTTTTTAAATAGTACTTGATAGTTTCGCCTACATTGGTAAGATTATTTTATTTAAAAAATCCCCACAAGCCAATTAGCTCGCTAGTTATAGCATGAGACTGACTACAACCACTTTCACACTCAATAACCTCTTTTTCAGCCAGCCCCCTGACTACATCTCAACCATCATCCACAATTGAATCTTAAAGCGGCGAACTCTTACAAAACGGCCGCCCCTTACATTAAGACACCTTCATTTCCTTTATGTGCATCTTCCTGGAACCAACCTCAGCCAATCAGTTGTCTGGCAACACGGTGGGAAGTAAAGCCGATGAGGGACATTGCTAGTGTGTTAAACCATCATGTGCCCAACTCATCATCTGGCCTGGCAGGGTGAGGACGCCAGCCAGGCCCCAGCACTATAGGGGATGCCACGCTGAGTGCCAGCCTGCTAGGGGAACCTGCCCACATTGGTGTGAGCAGGGCTAATGGGCTACATATGGCCTAGCAGGACTTTTTTTTACTACAACACAAGTGGGTCTGGACTCACTAATATGCATAATACTGACACACACCTTTATAAAGGTTGTGTATGCATTTCTGTCTGTCTGTATCTCTGTATTGTGTTTGTGGATATGTGTCTGTACCAGAGCTGGCAAGATTTGTAGGTGTAATACTCAGTGCCCTGTTGTCTGGCCTCTATAACATGTCACCCTTATGAATTGACGTGCCCAGTAATTAAAGAGTGAATTGGGGGCAGGGGACAGACCTGGCAGCATCTGGCTGCTTCAAGGTTTTCACTCCTCTGGTAGACCTCTCTCTCACTCTCCCTTTTTATCCCTCGTTCTCTCTCTCAGTACAAAGCCCTCTCTGTGCTACCCATCTGTGCTACCAGGCCAGAGCAATGGCACCTTTGTTTACGGGCGGCTGCTGTCTCCGGGTTTTGAGGGTTGCCTAAATTATACATGCCTCTCAACCACTGTCAACTTAACAGCACAGCCTCAAGCCCAATGTTTGTCTCAGGCACTACTACTTTTCACAAACTACGTCCTATTGGCACCTGCCACGAGCACAAAGTACCTTTTTAAGAGGAGCAAGGCCATTGGACAGAACCCTGGATATAGCTGAACTCCACTATGGCAATTATACATGACAAGCTCCTATGTCACTCAGGTACAGACCTAACTTGTATGGCATCCAATGGACCTACAGCCGGAGTGCCTGAAGGCTTGGTTATCGAACAGACTGTCAATTAATCTCTTAACGTCAGTGATCAGTCCACTCACTTGGTCTCCCAGGTCTATGCCTACACAGTGCTCATTGTATACAGTGGCGACCCGTCACATACAGTGGGGCAAAAAAGTATTTAGTCAGCCACCAATTGTGCAAGTTCTCCCACTTAAAAAGTTGAGAGAGGCCTGTAATATTCATCATAGGTACACTTCAACTATGACAGACAAAATGAGAAAAAAAATCCAGAAAATCACATTGTAGGATTTTTTTTTAAATGAAAATAAGTATTTGGTCACCTACAAACAAGCAAGATTTTCTGGATTTTTTCCTCATTTTGTCTGTCATAGTTGAAGTGTACCTATGATGAAAATTACAGGCCTCTCTCAACTTTTTAAGTGGGAGAACTTGCACAATTGGTGGCTGACTAAATACTTTTTTGCCCCACTGTACCTGTTTTGAGCCACACATTTTTAGCAACCCCCCCAGAAACAATATATATAAATATATATATTTTTCAGGGCTTGCCTGTTTTGCATGTTATTTTGGCATTAATACGTGTCACATATCAGTTTGCAAACAATGTAAAAAATATATATATCATTCAGTTAATAAAGTCGCATACACACGGTCTCTTTTTTGTTTTCTTGAGGAAGGCAGCTCCAAAATGCAGGTGTTTCAGCCTAGCTCAGTGCTTTCTGTGGTGGTGGGGCGAGCCAGCAAAAAATAGGAGCATTGCGCCGTGATTGGCTCAGTGTTCTGTCACCCATGGGAACACTACGTCATCGTAAAGTTTATGTCCTTAGTAAGGGTAGACATCAAAAATGTCACCCCTTTGTGTCCAGCCATAGAGTTATATTACAAGTGCCCTTCCAAGAAGGCTCAAGGTCATTGGCCACAGATAAAATGACGTCAAATCACGTTATATGTACAGTAGCTTTCATTGAACTGATCATCTTACTTTCAAAATCTTAGCTAGCAGTCATCATCATGAATCAAGTCGACGATCTACTGGCAAATCCTTTTTAATCCTTGTCATATGAAGAGAAATAATGAAGAGAAATTATAGATAAAACTCATCGGCCATTGGACATAAAGATTAAACATCAAGTTGGAAATCGCAAATTCAACAATGAGTCGTTTGGAAGGTATCAGTGGCTAACTGCAAGCAGTGCAAAGCAACCAGTAGCCTGCTATTCAATGGAGTGGCTGTTCGTTTTTTTCCCAGAGTTCCCACCATAAATTCAGACTGATGACAAAACCGCCGCGCCACCTTCATGTTTAAGTGAGCACATCACAAGTCAAGTTGAGTCCAAAAATGTCTTGTATGCTGCTGCATAAATTATGTAATATGCAAGGGAGATATGTATACTGTAGCTAAGAAAGGAATACTACGTGTATGTTGTGTAGTAAGCTGTTAGCAGCCAATGTGCCTCACCTAATAATTTGGTCTATTTTCACCTCTTAATTTCGCCTAACGTTACTGTTCTGACTTGGTGGTGCTGTACTTGTAGCCTAAAACCTGTTTTTGAGAAATGTTATCATCTAATATTGTAAGAGGTTTCATTGTCTGCTTATATGCTCCCTTTATTCATCCTACAGTTCTGACTTGGTGTACAGGGAAAATACTGTAAGAGCAGCCCATGTTCTGCATTCATTTGAACATCTTGGCCATGTTCTGTTATAATCTCCACCCGGCACAGCCAGAAGAGGACTGGCCACCCCACATATGCTCTCTCTAATTCTCTCTTTTTTTCTCTCTCTCGGAGGACCTGAGCCCTAGGACCATGCCCCAGGACTACCTGACATGATGACTCCTTGCTGTCCCCAGTCCATCTGACCGTGCTGCTGCTCCAGTTTCAACTGTTCTGCCTTATTATTATACGACCATGCTGATCATTTATGAACATTTGAACATCTTGGCCATGTTCTGTTATAATCTCCACCCGGCACAGCCAGAAGAGGACTGGCCACCCCACATAGCCTGGTTCCTCTCTAGGTTTCTTCCTAGGTTTTGGCCTTTCTAGGGAGTTTTTCCTAGCCACCGTGCTTCTACACCTGCATTGCTTGCTGTTTGGGGTTTTAGGCTGGGTTTCTGTACAGCACTTTGAGATATCAGCTGATGTACGAAGGGCTATATAAATACATTTGATTTGATTTTGATTTGATTTGTTGCTGTACATTTCAAAAGTTCTGAACACATAGTTACAGTTGAAGTCGGAAGTTTACATACACTTAGGTTGGAGTCATTAAAACTAATTTTTCAACCATCCCACAAATGTCTTGTTAACAAACTATAGTTTTGGCAAGTTGTTTAGGACATCTACTTTGTGCATGACACAAGTAATTTTTCCAACAACTGTTTACAGAAAGATTATTTAACTTACAATTCACTGTATCATGATTCCAGTAGGTCAGAAGTTTACATACACTAAGTTGAGTGTGCCTTTAAACAGCTTGGAAAATTCCAGGAAAATGATGTCATGGCTTTAGAAGCTTCTGATAGGCTAATTGACATACTTTGAGTCAATTGGAGGTGTACCTGTGGATGTATTTGAAGGCCTACCTTCAAACTCAGTGCCTCTTTGCTTGACATCAAGGGAAAATCAAAATAATTCAGCCAAGACCTCCACAAGTCTGGTTCATCCTTGGGAGCAATTTAAAAACTCCTGAAGGTACCATGTTCATCTGTACAAACAATAGTACGCAAGTATAAAAACCATGGGACCACGCAGCCGTCATACTGCTCAGGAAGGAGACGCATTATGTCTCCTAGAGATGAACGTACTTTGGTGCATAAAGTGCAAATCAATCCCAGAACAACAGCAGAGGACCTTCTGAAGATGCTGGAGGAAACAGGTACAAAGGTACAGTAACACGAGTCCAATATCGACATAACCTGAAAGGCTGCTAAGCAAGGAAGAAGCCACTGCACCACCATAAAAAAGCCAGACTGCGGTTTGCAACTGCACATGGGGACAAGGATCGTACCATTTGGAGAAATGTCCTCTGGTTTGATGAAACAAAAATAGAACTGTTTGGCCAAAATGGTCATCATTATGTTTGGAGGAAAAAGGGGAGGCTTGCAAGCCGAAGAACACCATCCCAACCGTGAAGCACGGGGGTGGCAGCATCATGTTGTGGGGGTGCTTTGCTGCAGTAGGGACCGGTGCACTTCACAAAATAGATGGAATCATGAGGGAGGAAAATTATGTGGATATATTGAAGCAACATCTCAAGACATCAATCAGGAAGTTAAAGCTTGGTCGCAAATGGGTCTTCCAAATGGACAATGACACCAAGCATACTTCCAAAGTTGTGGCAAAATGGCATAAGGACAACGAAGTCAAGGTATTGGAGTGGCCATCACAAAGCCCTGACCTCAATCCCATAGAAAATGTGTGGGAAAAACTGAAAAAGCGTGTGCGAGCAAGGAGGCCCACAAAACGGACTCAGTTACACCAGCTCTGTTAGGAGGAATGGGACAAAATTCACCCAACTTATTGTGGGAAGCTTGTGGAAGGCTACACAAAACGTTTGACCCAAGTTAAACAATTTAAATGTCACGCCCTCCATGGCAGGAGCCTTCCTCTGCGCCGATGCCCAGTCCAGGCACGGCGGCCAACTCAGCTCCATGGCCGGAGCCTTCCTCTGCGCCGATGCCCACCTGCATTTGTGGGATATTATTTTGTGTTTGTGCATGTGTACCACGTAGTCACGTTCCGTTGTTTGTTTATTTGATTTCTTGTATTTTGCTTAAGTTTCACATTGGAATAAATATGTGGAACTCAATATCTGCTGTGCCTTGGTCCCGTTCTTACGACAACCGTCACATTAAAGGCAATGCTACCAAATACTAATTGAGTGTATGTAAACTTCTGACCCACTGGGAATGTGATGAAAGAAATAAAAGCTGAAATAAACTATTCTCTCTACTGTTATTCTGACATTTCATTTCATATTCTGCCTCATCCATTCATTGTTCCCTTATGGCATAGTTTGTACATCTCAATGGTCAGTAGAAACCACATTTGTTTAAGCAAGTCAGCCATATCAGCTATGTTTTTTAAATAGACAGTAAACGAGTCTGAATTAATTGTTTCGCTGCCAGACAAGGCTCCACTGATAGCCAGGTGTAGCAGTGGTAAGGATTCACTTCATTATGCTGGAAAGAAAGCTTGGCTGTTGGGATAGCTTGATATAGGCCCTAACAGTTTGTGGGCAACGCTTGTCGCTGTTATAGTGCAATTTATGTATTGTTTAGTGTTGTGTTGTGTAGTGTCTTTGCTGGCATTTATCAGATTTTTTTTTTAGCTTGCCCCTCTAGGATTTACATGCTAAAATCGCCACTGATTGTATAGGACTGTACTATAGTACAGTATACAGTGCATTTGGAATGTATTTAGACTCCTTGACTTTTTCCACATTTTGTTATGTTACAGCCTTATTTCCTCATCAAACTACATACATTACCACATAATGACAAAGTAAAAACAGTTTTTTATAAATTGTAGCAAATTTATTAAAATATATATAAAAAATGTAATATCACGTTTACATTAGTATTCAGACCCCTTACTCAGTACTTTGTTGAAGCACCTTTGGCAGCGATTACATCAAGTATTTTTGGGTACGTTACAAGCTTGGCACATCTGTATTTGGGGAGTTTCTCCCATTCCTCTCTGGAGATCCTCTCAAGCTCTTTCAGACCGGATAGGGAGCATTGCTGCCCAGCTATTTTTAGGTCTCTCCAGAGATGTTTGATCGGGTTCAAGTCTGGGCTCTGGCTGGGCAACATAAGGACATTTAGAGACTTGTCCCGAAGCCACTCCTGCATTGACTTGGTTGTGTGCTTAGGGTCGTTGTCCTGTTCGAAGGTGAACCTTCACCCCAGTCTGAGGTCCTGAACAATCTGGAGCAGGTATTCATCAAGGATTTCTCTGTAATTTGCTATGTTTATCTTTCCCTCGATCCTGACTAGTCTCTGACTTTCTGCCACTGAAAAACATTCCCACAGCATGATGCTGCCACCACCATGCTTCACCGTAGGGATGGTGCCAGGTTCAGGCCAAAGAGTTCAATCTTGGTTTCATCAGACCAGAGAACCTTGTTTCTCATGGTCTATGAGACCTTTAGGTGCCTTTTGGCAAACTCCAAGTGAGCTGTAATGTGCATTTTACTGAGGAGTGGCTTCCATCTGGCCACTCTACCATAAAGGCCTGATTGGTGGAGTGCTGCAAAGATGGTTGTCCTTCTGGAAGGTTCTCCCATCTCCACAGAGGAACTCTGTAGCTGTGTCCGAGTGACTATTGGATTCTTGGTCACCTCCCTTACCAAGGCCCTTCTCCCCCTATTGTTCAGTTTGGCCGGCCGGCCAGCTCTAGGAAGATTCTTGGTGGATCCAAACTTCTTCCATTTAAGAATGATGGAGGCCACTGTGTTCTTGGTGACCTTCAATGCTGCATAAATGTTTTGGTACCCTTCCCCAGATCTGTGCCTTAACAGCAGCTAATGGGGATCCATAATGAATACATTGATTCTCGGGGCTCTACGGACAATTCCTTGACTTGTTTTTTTTTTTTTTTGCTCTGACATGCACTGTCAACTGTGGGACCTTATATAGACAGGTGTGTGCCTTTCCAAATCATGTCCAATCAATTGAATTTACCACAGGTGGACTCCAATCAAGTTGTAGAAACATCTCAAGGATGATCAATGGAAATAGGATGCACCTCAGCTCAATTTTGAGTCTCATAGCAAAGGGTTTGAATACTTGTGTAAATAAGGTATATCTGTTTTTGCTTTTTATACATTTGCAAAATATTCTAAAAACCTGTTTTCACTTTGTCATTATGGGGTACAGTATGTAGATTGATGATGGGAAAACATTATTTAATCAATTTTAGAATGAGGCTGTAACATAACAAAATGTGGAAAAAGTTAATGGGTCTGAATACTTTCCAAATGAACTGTACTACCTAAGTGATCCACATTGTGCAACTCTCTGGTGAACTCAAACTTTCCCTCAATCTAAATCATATCTTTTAATGTGAATCTCATTTTTGAATACCAAGGGGGGAATGTTAACGGGGGCATGCATACAGTAAGTGTCTATTAATGCCAATTTAGCAATGCAAATTGAGTCTAAAAAGGCCCGTTTGTGGCAGACCCAAAACCAACTCAGTGAGAAGTCTTTATGGCAAATATGTTTCAGTTTGTTGATTCCTTAAATACTGTATGTGTGCTCTCGGTTAGCCCATTCCTGAATAAATTCTGTTTGTTATATTTGGTCCGACTGCTGGAAGGACAAACAGAAAAATGGAGACGAGCGTGTTATCTAGTGCTGTTGAAGGACAACAGTGTTTGCTCAGAGAGTTGCCAAATTCAAAGGCTAAACATAGAAAGTGAGAGATGATACACTACATGAAGAGTAAACTTACAAAGCAGACATTTATATATGCTTGACTTGAGTGTGTCATTATTGCATATGTATACATACATACTGAAGTAAAAACATTGACTGAGAGCCTGGTGCATTCCTTTGACAAGCACACACACCCATGCACACACACACACACTTGCACTCACACACATATACCGGCCAAATTTGCTTAACGCTCCTGCAGAATCCTTAGTCAGGTTATCCTATAGACTAATGCATGTACATGTCCAACAACTCTACAACACCTGTAGTGTGTGTGTGTGTGTGTGTGTGTGTGTGTGTGTGTGTGTGTGTGTGTGTGTGTGTGTGTGTGTGTGTGTGTGTGTGTGTGTGTGTGTGTGTGTGTGTGTGTGTGTGTGTGTGAATCAATGTCAATCTGCTCCACCTTATTCTGGAGTCGAAAGCTTCAAACAGCAGGTAAAAAGAAAACATCAAAAGGCAAATGTACAGTAGATGTATGAAAATCTATGAAAACGCCATGGACGGCAGTAGAAACCTAACACAGGGAAGGGTCACAAGAATATGGGTGAGAGAGCAGTTGGGGCACATGGATAAGTTAACAGCATCCCTGTCTTCCATCTGTCTATTCGACATTTGAAATTCAATAAAAACAAGTCATGAGTGCAGCAGCACTGCCCCACCCCCTGTAGACCTCCATTTCTCTCTTTCACTCCTTCTCTCTTTCCCCTTCTGTCTTTTACTTTCCGACTCCCTTGCTCTTTCTTTCTCTTACATAGCAACCGCAATCAAAATGGCAACTAAAGAGGGGCAAACTCCCAAACATCTGACCTAGATGATGTGGCGTCTTTGATAGCTGCACGTGATTGGGCGATGAGAGGTTGATGTGTGTTTGTCACTCGCCGATAGATGTCTGCTCTTAGCTGGATGGCTGTCAAGTAAAGCAAGCAGAGTGAAACTATATGAGGAATAGATATCCCAGCGAAACAAATACAGAAGTCAGACATCAAATACTCTGCAACATTAGAGTATAAATGTGATATTTAGTTCAAATGGGGGGGTGGCATAGGAAATCAGAATGTCCGCAACAACAGCATAATGTACACAGAGGAACTATAGTCTATGTTTCTCTACATCATTCACCTAATCCAGGTTTAGAGGGATGTTCAATGTTACCACGTACTTCAACAACCTGGTGAGTCTTAGTGCATGTGTGTGTGAGTGTTGGCGGATGCAAGTAACACAAGGGGTACTCGTGGGACGTGGCCGAGGTAGTGGCACACAAAGCTGTGGGGGGGGGGGGGGGGGGGGGTTTGGAAAGGACACCCTTTTGAGGGGCTGCAGCTTTTCAGTGGGCTTTTTCAATAGACTCATTTCCACATCAAAACCAGCGCAGGAAAGGGATACCGCCTGGGGGTGGGGAGTAATGAGGAGCCCTTTCTCTCTTCTTCATGCTTTTTTGAAAGAGGGGGAAAAGCCCTGATGCTTTAATGATCTCCGTTAATCAAACGTATGGGCTGACATAGCCTTTTCCTTTCAGAGAGCACACAATTACACAGATACTCTATCTTGTCTGCTCTCCTACAATGCTATTAGGGATCTCTATTATAGTATTGTCTCCCAAAGGTTTTCTGCCTTTGTGAATGGTTTCGGCTAAGAAGCTAGGACGTCAATGTGGCACATTTCAGTGGTTTTGATTGGTTGAATAAAGACTTTGGCTTGACTAACAAACCTTCAGAAAGAGAAATTTCACATTCATGGTCTGAGTATTTTACTTTATGTCTGGAGAGATATTTTAAGAATATCCAATACCATTTCTCCAATTAACATTTGAATGATTAAGCACAGTATGTGAATTACAATGTAATTGTCAATTCCTGTTCGCAATTTGCAGGGAATTTGAATTACATGGATTCTTTAATAACACTGCCATTCAAAAAGACCCCATTTCAATGGAAAAAAGCACTAATTTGGAACTCCGAGGGTGTTAATCATGCAAACACATTTCTAGTTGATTGTGGCACGGTGTCAGTGAGATTCAAACCTACGATCTTCTGTTCTCTAGCCATGGAATTAATCCACTGCGTCACCAGGATGGCACTTGCATGGCATATGTTTTTAACTCATACAAAGCTGATCATTTTAGTCTTTTCAAACAGACCCCATTTAAAGGAAACAAGCACTCGTTATAACCAGGTGTGGTAATTAAAGGGCGTGGACACCACACCCGAACACACTTAACAAGATAGAGGATAAAGGGAGTTTTGTTGATGCTAAGAACAGAACGTATACATTTTTAAATAACATTCTTAAAACGTTCTTTGAACATTAGTTTTCTTGTGTTTTTTAATCAAAACAATTTCTTAAAGCTCCCACCCAGTTTTTTAGTTACATTATGTCTATTAAAGTAACAAAAATTATACTTTATGTCTAATAAATCACTGTGTGTTTATTTTAAAATATATATATAACCCTAAAATATATTTTTTATTTCCCTGAGCCTCCTTGGGCTACTGAAATGCTCCGTCTGATTGTGGGCATTAGGAATCCAAATTTAATATGAAATTTGATATTTACATACACTGCCTGATTGGCTGACAGGATGGTCTAGAGCCCACCCTCTTACCTGCTCAAAAAACAACAACAAAGGCACATGGTATTCAACTTGTCAGTTGGACCCTTAAAGCAACAAACTTTCATAGGTGTGTAGGCAACTTTTTGTCATCAAAACAAAAGGCATGCATAATGCACCTTCATTTGCTATATCATTGTTGTACTGTTTTCAATAGGTCACCATTAGATTTACATGTAATTTAGCAGAAGCTCTTATCCAGAGCGACATACAGTTAGTGCATTCATCTTAAGATTGCTAGGTGGGACAACCACATATCACAGTCATAGTAAGTACATTTTTCCCCGATAAAGTATATTTTAGCAAAGTCAGAGCTAGTGGGGGTCAAGTGCAATTGTTAGTTCATGAAAGGCAGAAGATGCAGGACCAGAACAGCCTGTTTGCATGGTGGACCATCCTGGCCTACACCCTGTCTGCCGTCTATTCATTGCACAGTTAGCAATTCTAAGTATACTTAGTGTAACGAATAAGCAGGTGCAATCAGTGAGTTTAATTGGAACAAGCATAGCGTTACTACACAAACAGGCATTGTGTCGCAACATGTAAACGGAAACAAAACTGCCTGATTGGTATACAACAGAGTTCTAAATGAAAGGGAAGTAATCAGGGTAGTGATGAAGTCCAGGCTTGCCTAATGATGGGGTGCAGGTGTGCGTAATGATGGTTGCCAGGTGTGCGTAATGATTGGTTGTCAGGACCGGTGGTTAGTAGACCTGCGACGTCAAGCGCAGGAGCGGGAGTAGACGTGACACTTAGTATTGCTTGATGTATTAGGCTTCTGAGACGCAATGGTCAATAGTATAATCTTCAGTATCATCACAAAGTCTGTTTCACCATTTTGCAAAAATACTTTGTGGCTATATTGGAGATTATAACTTATTTAAATGTTTCTAATGACTAAACACTCATATAAATAAAGCAACCAGACTCCCCGCTCTGCTGATGAGTATTTTCATCCCCTCATACAGGAGTAATAAATGATAAAGGTCTAGTGCACTAATTTGATGGAATTCTACTCTCTTCATAATTATTTTCATTTTTTAATTGTGTTTTATCAGGTGCTGGAGTACCCTCAGCACCCCTACTTCCAGCGGCTATGGGTGCCACACAAGAAAACCACATCATATTCTCATTTCTATCTTTCCTGTAACAAAGCCAATAATTTATAGAGTAGTCCTCAAGTACATTGACGTTTCACTATTTCTGTTCTGACAATCAGCCAAATGTTAGCTTTGCCTTTGATCTGTTTGTGCTATATAGCCAACTCCTATGTATAGCCAAGCCAACTGCTATGGTAACACAACATGACAACCATCATACATTAGAAGTTGGAAAGACAGCATAAACAGATCTGGGACCAGGCTATAGCTTTTCTACAACCTGCACCAACAGCTTGGTATGTACAGCAACCACCACCAGCATAAACCTAGGAGGGTTAGGAGGGAACCAATTCAGCTGCTTCTCTGCCAGTCGATGTTTACCTGTCTGTCCTGTCTGTGTGTGTCTCATACTCTTCATCCTAGTCTTCACCAAGTATCTCCTAGTAGCATCTTCCTCTTAAGTCCATGACCTCATGGTCCTCATCCTGCATTTCTCAGCGATGACCCTTTAGCACATAAGAAAGGGGATCATGAAAGGAAGGGACTTGTGGAGCTACAAGTTATCAACCTGTTGGCAAGGTGACAAAGTTCAATTTTATAATCATAGTTTTCACTCTCACATTTGAAAATATGTAACATAATTTAATATCTGATAGTTCATAACTTAAATAATATGACAATGTATGCCTGTAGCAAAGTCAAACCAGCTAGACATCCAGCCTGAGCTTTCATAAGTCATATGATCTATCATAAGGGTTATACATTCATTATTGCATTCAACATCCAGAAGGATGATTATTTTTTAGGAATCATATCAGATAAATATACACCTAATGAGATATCTCGCTAGCGAATAATAAGAGCTACCCTCTTTCTTTTTTCTGGCTGGAAGGCTAGTAACTACAAATCCAATCACACACCAGTATTTTTATTTTAAAAACATTTTTTTACCTTTATTTAACTTGGCATGTCAGTTAAGAACAAATTCTTATTTACAATGACGGCCTACCCCAGCCAAACCCAGACGACGCTGGGCCAATTGTGCGCCGCCCTATGGGACTCCCAATCATGGCCGGATGTGATACAGCCTGGATTCAAACCAGGGACTGTAGTGACGCCTCTTGCACTGAGATTAGTCCACTGCACCACTTGTTTTAGCTCTAATACCTAATGACA
The DNA here is from genome assembly GCF_002021735.2 of Oncorhynchus kisutch. Classification (NCBI taxonomy): domain Eukaryota; kingdom Metazoa; phylum Chordata; class Actinopteri; order Salmoniformes; family Salmonidae; genus Oncorhynchus; species Oncorhynchus kisutch. Next base: position 27,167,051 of record NC_034201.2, read on the forward strand.
AATACTCCTTAAATTGTCAATTTGAGCATTTTATTTTGTACAGTCATCAAAGAAAACACAATACACATGCTAAATCAAGAAGGATACCTTGGTCCATTTTGGGTGAATGACTGACTGCAGCTTTAACAACAGTCAACAGGCTAGCTAGCAATCTAGCTATCATTATTTGAGGATACACTATAGTTGGCCTGGAAATATGATGACATTGCTAAAGTAGGCAAGCAATTAGTAGGAGATAACTTTGCCATCATTATCATGTCATCAAATTTACTTTAGAGAGATAGCAATTGTCATAACTAGAAAAGTTTGCAATGCTATCTTTAGCTAGCTAAAATCCGGTTCTGTCCCTCAATCTTAGCTAGCTAGCTAAAATGATTTGCCATCTAAAGTCAAATTGGTGACATCACAGTAATGACAAAAGGTTGTCCTACTAATGATTTGCCTCCTTTAGAAATGTCATAGTTTTTCCAAGTCACTATAATGCACTTTAAACTAAATCTTCATCAGTGCATGGTGACTCAGAGAATGCCATAGAGTAACTAGTAGAACATTCATTCAGGCATCAGACCTCACAAGAACATTCAAAACAATATTGTGACGAAGCATCCAACCCATGAATAGCATGTCCTTCACTTATAATTGAACATAACTATCCATCTAGACACTTACTTCATGAATGGTTGCTGTTGCTGCCGATTTCAAGATCCATGCGATGCTTGATGGAGCTGCTGGGAAATCCACATGTGTACCATGCTCTTACCAAGCTCTAAGAAACATATGGTTCTCAGAACATTTTGTGCTAGCTGGGAAGTGTTTATGCATGTCACCCATTTAGAAACTTGAAAGCTGGCACACATTCATTTCGCTTTATTGTGACTGGTACATGTGGTTTACATACCACAGAGGGATCCCAATGTGCAGCTCCAAGACAAACCCAGCTTTTTATGGTGAAATGTAACAGTGGTTTCAGCTCCACGGGGAGACGTGCTGACAAGCCATGGACAATGTCTGCGCAGGCAGGACGCAGGCACCACCAACAGGGAAGAGAGGATGATAAAAACGTAATGTCCCTATTTAAGGATAGGCTGGTGGGCTGGACCAGCCCAAAATGTAAATATCATCATTGTTAAGGCCTAATGTGAAATGATGAGGTATAAATGGGTCTGCAGCAGAGTAGCAGACATCTGCTATACTGTACCCAGTCAACAAGGATAATGCCATGTATTCTTTAGCTTTATAAAGGCTGAACTTTTGAAAAGCGTGACATTTTAACTGCCTGTGTGTTATATTTGGGAAACGCAGAGAAAAATGTCCTTAAAGGCAGTGTCATGACATCGTTAAAACTCTGTCTCTCTCTTTCCCGCACCATGGAATGCTGTCACCCCATGTAAGTTATTTTTTGCTGGAGATGATGTTTCATTGGAAAACAGAAAGTTCAGCATAGCTTCACAAACACAGGCAGGCAGAGAGGCCTGGAGGAGCTGACTGTTTTCCACCTCAACTGAGGCTGCAGGTTAAAAAAATATTAACCCTTTTGTCAACCGACCACAAATTTGGTACAAGGCTTAACTGTGTGGAACACACAGCTTTTTGTTCACATTTTACTCAAGCATTTTGTATTCCACAAATGTGACAGAACACTGATGCAATGCAAGGACAGAGTTATACATGAAAGGGCATATAAAATGAACAGCTGATGTCACTTGGGAAAATATGACTAGTTTTGCCAGTGAGAGCTTCATACTGTAGGTGGGTCCACAAGGTCATCAAAGTCTACTGAAAAATAAACAAAAATGAATACATGTAGGAACGTCACCCAAACTAATGATATATTTATTTTATTCATACAATATATTCTTGCATCTTAGATCATTATTACCTCAACAAAAATGACCACTGTAGAGCTTGTCAATTTGAAGAGGCACTGTAGCAAATCTAAATCAAAATGTTTTTTGGCAAAATGAATATTCTCAAAGCAGTTATTTAAACCAAAACATTTTTATACTATTGTAGAATGTCTTTGCTTTGCTCATGTTTATGACAACTACCCCTAACAAGTTGACATATGTTGTAAAGTAATGGAGAGAGTAAAGTCATCAGTGAAAATATATAAATATGTTTTATTAACGTCAATTTTTAAAAAAAATATACATATTCAAAAGGCACTTGTACATCTCAACAGACCCTATATTCATCTCATAACTCTTTAGTACGTGCACTTACATACAATATACAAAAACTTATGAAACACCATGAAGAACTTGCAATTAAATATACAACACAATAAATAAACTTACAGGGAGGGGAGCATAAACCAAATATTGATACATCCATGCCAGTTCTCTTTTGCATTCATGTTCAGTTAGTTAAGCAGAAACAACCAATTGTATGGCATGCTATACAATAAATGTTCCCTTTAGAAGCTTATCTGATTTTGCTTTTGCACCAAACTGTGTGGTTTAACTGCAAACAATTTGGATAATGTTCCCAAACGACAGCACAAACACTGTCACTTTCAGGTATTGCTACTCAACGAACATCAGATGCAGTCCAACCTGAGCTTTTCAAATGATCACATAACAAAATAACCTCCTTTCCCTTTGGCATTGTCTTTACAAAACACTTTGAGAAATGTCACTTGAAGTGTCAGACGTGTGTTGGGCTCTCTATGTAAGAGTCTGTTTTGGACATGTGGAGCACCACGGCTGGGGCCTTATAGTGGCAGTGGGAGCTGCTGCAGCTGACACTGCCACAGGGCTTCCTGCTAGTCCGCACCGCCAGCTTCCTGTTGCACAGACCCTGCCAGGTCTGCAGGGTCTTGGAGCTCCACACCCACACACCGCTGGTGATGCCCACCACCAGAGACATAAAGATCTTCAGCATGAACACCGCCACGGTGGGCACCGACTCCTCCAGGGAGCAGTCCTCGTTCCGGCGTCCAGGGAATGAAACACACTTGCTTTCCAGAACCCGGAACTTCCAGTAGTCCATGTTGAGCCTCTCATAGAAGTAGCATATGATGACGCAGGTGGCGGGCACCGTGTACAGGATGGAGAACACACCGATCTTCACCATCAGCTTCTCCAGCTTCTCCGTGTTAGTGCCGCCTGTCTTCATTATCTTGCGGATGTGGAAGAGCGCTACGAAGCCCGTGAGGATGAAGGAGGTGCCAATGACCAGGTAGCAGGACAGAGGGATGAGCACGAAGCCAGTCAGGGCGTTGACATCCATGCTGCCTACGTAGCACAACCCCGTCAGCTCGTCCCCGGCCACCTTCCTCATGGTGAGGATGACTATGGTCTTCATGGCTGGGATGCCCCAGGCGGCCATGTGGAAGTAGCTGCTGTGGGCCTCGATGGCCTCGTGGCCCCACTTCTTACCAGCGGCCAGGAACCAGGTGAGGGTGAGGATGACCCACCAGATGGATGAGGCCATACCAAAGTAGTAAAGGATGAGGAATACGATGGTGCAGCCCGTGGACTCCAGCCCCTCCTGGATGATGTAGAGCTCGCCATTCTCCCGGTCACAGGCGATGTTCTCGGCCCCAGCCACCGAGCGGATGACGAAGGCCACCGAGTAGACATTGTAGCACATGGAGAGGAAGATGATGGGCCGCTCCGGGTACTGGAAGCGCTGCGGGTCCAGCAGGAAGGTGAGGACGGTGAAGGCGGTGGAGACAAAGCAGAGTGTGGACCACACCGCCATCCAGATGAAGGCAAAGTCCTTGTCCTTCTTTGACCAGAACACGTCTACTGCAGAGGAGCAGCGTGGGGCGCACGACTGGCTCTTCTCCACGTACTGGAACTTCTCCGGGTTCTCGCAGGAGCCCAGGCTGGTGCCAGAGCGCCCGCTGGTACCTGAGCTGGGCTGCCTGGGTCTGGGGGGCACCGGGAGCATGCCCTCCCCCTTCTTGGTCTCCTGCTTTGTGTCATTCTCAGGCGCCTCCATGCAGAGGGAGTTGGGGTCATTTTTAGTGGGAAGCTTGGAGCAGTCCAGTGAGTCAGGCCAGCCGAAGCTGAACTTCTCCATGATGGGAGAGCACTTCTGCCTGGCCTGCTCACACATTGGTCGGCAGGCAGGAATGGTGGTGGACACTTTGTCAGTGCACATGGGGACGTAGAGGGAGCAGAGGAAAAAGCGCAGGTGAATGTCACAGCCATATTCCACGAGAGGGGAAAACTCATTCAGTTTGATGCTGGCCTCTGCTTGGCTTGCATATTTCATGAAGTTGGGCATTCTTGTCATATTGTAGCCAATGCCCTGGCACATGGGGATGGTGATGGGTTCGCATTTTGCATGTCTGCCTCTCTCTAGATCATAGGCTCCGATCTCCAAGCTGGATGCAACAATAACAAGTTGGCACCACAGTAAAATGGCAATCCTCAAATTAAAAACATCCATGGTGATATCAGGAAAGTGTATGTATCACGAAATACTTCACGTATTAAAACAGAAAATAGAAGTTAAATATTTCATCCCATGAGAAAAATTGCTTGGAGGAAAAAAACTGGTGCCCAACGTGTAAATTTCCCCACTGTCAAATCTGATGAAAGCATTGTAGCATATCCGTGAGTTCCAAGTTGGCGAGATAACTTTAATCAGTATTAAAGTTATCTCCTATGGTCAAACTCCGCAAAACGTTTTTCCTGTGAACAGTATGCGAATTACAAAGAGGGATAAAAATGTGCTTGTTGTTACAGTTCCAAATCCAGTCGATTTTTTTAAAGCACGATACGCTTCACATGTTTACCAAATTGAAGGCAACAATGCTGTGAAAGTTAGAATGGAAAACAATGAGTCTATAATATACCACTGGTAGCACGCATATTAAAATATCAAACCAGGCAGTTGAGTTGAACCGTTATTTGCCGTAATAATCCTCGGTAATGTCCTTATTTTCCGAATAGATTTTTAGTTGACAGGCAATTCAGAATCCCATGTTAGTAGGCTCCTGTTTGTAACCACACAAGCGCACAGCACGGAGGGATACTGTCTCGTTTAAAAATAGTCAAGTTGTCCAGCTCTGCCTGTCTTCCTCTCCCTCAATCGCTTGAGTGCATTATCTTTTTCTGTGCTCGCACTCTGCCTCTTCAATAACGGGGCGGGAATTAAGTGACTAGCTTGTGTCGCCCCGCCTAAAAAACCTAATTCTCAAATTACTTTTGCTTACTGGCTTTACGCAGAAATTACGAGATGGGAATTCAATCATGGGACAAATTCATCTATTGGTCACCTAGCGCGGTTGATGTATTGAAAGTGCGTATATTACTCCCCGTTAAAAAATATGTTTTATCGACATTCCACGCGGTGGTCTTAAGTGAAAATAGCTTAGGTTGTTGTCACAAGCTTAGGTTTTGTGCATCCTGATGGTGAACATTTACTAATATTGAGTGCCAATCAATCTATGGTTCAGTTTATTTTCACCATTAAAATCAATAACAACAATTATATAATCTACACTTTAATTAGTTTCAATAGGAATGTGTGGGACAAGGACTTTTTGAGGGACAATAATTATATATATCATAGGCTATGTAATAAGCATGTTCCATAATGCTTATAAAACAACAAGCTTTGGTCAAGCATAAGTAGTCCATCACCTGACCTATGTCTTCATGAAACATGACCTTTCATAACATACAGAGGACATTAGCATTCCAGTCAATATTAAGTATTTTGTACCATGTCTTGTGCTGCTACCATGTTGTGCTGTTGCTATGCATTTTGTTGTCATGTTGTGTTGCTACCATGCTGTGTTGTCATGTGTTGTTTCCATGCTATGTGGTTGACTTAAGTCTCTCTTTATGTAGTGTTGTGGTGTCTCTCTTATCGTGATGTGTGTTTTGTCCTATATTTTTTAAAGCTTTCTGTTTAAATGTAATCCCAGCCCCTGTCCTCATCAAAATAGATTTTAATTAGCATAGAGCCTGAAAAACGTATTTCCTAGGATACTGGGCCATTCCCTATTAACAAGGGGCAGATGATTGCAATCTAAATGTAAATAAGGTGTAAGCTCAATGAAGTTTGAACTTTAATGATGGCTCTTTCTATTTTCTCCATGTCAGATAGCTGTGTCTCTCTTACTGAGCAGTGACTGTACAACATGGGGTTAACTGGAACAGTTAGAGTTGAAGACCTGATAGGCTATTGTTCCCATCTAGTGGTCACTTTCCACACAGCATCCATCCATGGTGCATTGCACACATAGAAGAAAGAGGAGTCATAGGCTTCCACTAGTCATTGATCAATTGATTTAGTTAACCTTTGGAAGCCCAGTATATGAACTGCAGCATAAGGCCTGCTTTGTATGAATTTGTAAATACTTTGCGCTTGTACTCAAATGCCATCTCATCTATCAGTTTCTCAAAAACAATTGAGAAAGTGATAGTTGCTTATTGTGGTCGTCTGCCTAGTACTGAGAGACTCTGAAGGGGAAACAGAATAACCCATGATGTTCTTCATATAGGCTCAGTCAGAACCCCCCCATCTCTCTTCCTCCTCCTGAAGCATACAGCCTTGTGTTTTGACAGTTTCCAATTAATGGTACAGTAACAAAACCTATAGAAGGTCCTTCTATACACAGGGTTATTCGATTGTCTGTTTTGTTTGGACAAAATCACTAGGGCCATGTTTTCCATATGAAAACCTCTCCATCTCTGGGCCTAGGCCTACATGAGGCCAGGGTAACTCTCTATTAGGCTAACCCATATCAATTCCCCTCTTGACCAAACTGCGGGTCGGAGGGGTGACAAGAGCGGCACCTGTTTCGCAGAACCCATCTCTCAGCTCCATTGTCATGCTAAGCAGCCTTGCACAGGAGAGTGCACTCTGAGTGCCAGAGCGAGACTCCCCAAAAAACGTCCCCGTTCCTGAAGGCACTTAGGAAAGCAGGCCCACTTGTCACGTTCCCACAGACTACAGGATCGGTTCACCACTCACTGGCTTATTTTTTTTTCTTTCTCCGACGGGTCAATTTCCTGCTCATTTAAATGAAATGGGATTCCTTTTGGCGGCTGTTTTTGTTTTGGCTGAGAGCTGTTTAAGCAGCGCTTTCCACGTACTCCGCAAGTCTTCTTCAGCCTGCCATGAAAGGGGCTATTCTTTGCGCTTGCTGGATGAGGAGAAAATAAAGAAAGGGAAACCACAGCTACAAGAGCAATCAGTCAATGTTAAAATTGTAGGTATCAGGATGGGGAAGAGCTTTTTCATAAACTTCACCATTAGCTAACTTATTTAAACTAACAGGCTGCTGCACTGACACAAAGGGTGTGTTTCAGAGGACTAATCTACCATGGTGGTCAAAGGCACAAACTGTGGGGGCACTGACTAATGATTCTGTAGTTCAAGAGAAGTTTGGGTTATATACGCAGAGAATAAAAAATGAAAACATGTATATTTTGATATGGTGCTAGAGCCTGGGTCAGAGACCACATCATTTACTCATCTCTAATTGTGTTACTATTAGTAGGTTTGCCTTTATGGTTGTGGTAGAGTTAAGAAATATAACACAAAAAAAATCCATACATAAGTGAGGGAACAATTTTGATAATGTCAAAATGACATGTTATATGACATGCTTAAAGCTAGAATCTTTCATTTAAATAATAACAAAGCGGTCGCCCCACCTTAGTTTTGGTAAAAAGTTGAGGGATGGGCCTGGAGAAATGTAGCCACTCTCAAATCCATAGACAGAGCTATGGATGCAAGGACTGACCATCCATTATATCAACATTATAGTTTAACCATGTTTTGAGGCTATACAGTGCTTGTTCACATTTACATAGTTGTCATGACTGGCCTGTTCGTCAGGTTACTGTGGACCACACCCGCCAGAGTGGGAGAGATCGAGAGGTATGGAGGTGGGGGGTTTTATGACACCTCACGCCCATTGTAAATCTTAAAGCAGCAGACAAAATCCCTTTGTTCTCTCACTGTGGAGGAATTGAATGAATGATTGGCCTATGGAGAACCTACCTCCGAACAGTAACATGCAATAAATTAACTTTCACACAATATGTTTCGTCAGCCAAAATGGGAGTAATGACGATAGATGGCATATGAAAATGAATGTCGTTTTTGTTATGTTATTAAAAGTTAAATGATGACGTTATAACGAAAATATTGTAACTTGGAAGAGTTTTCACAATATACACCTGATGTTTGCATAATGTACTTTGTGTGAAAATGTCCAGATCAAATAGGAAGTTTTTGTAAAGATGAAATGTCATGTTAGTTGTCTAAATTGGATCTGAGTAAAATCCAGACCTTGCCTCGTAACTAGTTACGCCCAGAGAACTTGCCATAAAGGCAGAAACGCCAATTTCTGACCCGAGGGTACAAAACATGCGAGTTAATCATTAACGTTATGACAAGGTGACCACGAGCTGCAGTCAAGGTCTGATTATTTGTAACCCCAAAACATGGTTGAAGAAGACAAAGGAACCTTTTAACAATCTATGCTATGGATGAGTAGCTGTGTCTAAGACGGTGAATTCAAGCAGGACCACCCTGTTATTCTCTCCAAGGTATCGTGTGTCTACACTGCTTTCATTCCCATGCTGGAACCACCTATATGGCTGATTAGCTGTCCTCAGAAGACCCCTCTTTCAGAACAAGGGCGAAGAAACAGGCCACTAAGACAAAGGACACTGACATCGTGAGGACAATCAGAGAGTTAGACCCAGTAACCAAAGAAGTGCCGTCATCAGAGGAGAAGGCGAACCCGGTCCACGAAGAGATACCCCATCAGAGACCTTCGACACGTAATTACATCATTATATTCTGACCCATAAGAGCGCCAGTTCAGGGCAAGGTTAGGGCTAAACTAAACATAGTTTTAAAATGTACCCAAGTGTGCTTTTCTCTCTTTTGAAATCACCATTTTGTGTAAGATGTGTCATATTGTGTTGGCCTGCTAGGGACCTGTTTCATTGTACTAAGTTCTAATCAATAGCCCAGACTGTGTGTTTGTGTATCTTATATTATCATTTTAGCTTGTTAGTAAATAAATAATCAACTCAATTGGTGTGCTACGGACTTATTTAATGGGACTCGCGTTTGTGCAGATTCCCAGATTATGAGACGTTCAGAATGAGACTGTAGAGGAAATTAATTAATTAGCGGCTGTTGTAAAATTGATATTCTGATATTCTTTGAGTTAATTTGGGAAATAGAAACTCAATAAAGCCAAACTTTCCCATGGTGCCGTAGTTTACTGAGTTAATAATTACCTGATTCATTTAACCATGTAATTATAAACAGTTAATCATTCGATGAACAGCAGTCGTCACAATCAATCCAACGTCACTACGTGGTTTACAAACATTGGAGTAAAACAAGCTAATATTTTGGGTTCTGATGGGGTATGACAGTTGAACTAAGCTCATGAGGCATTTATAAGTTATATTCTTCAAGAATCAATGGGTAGCCTACACAGTATATCATTAATTTAAAAGTCAAAACATTGATGTAGCAACTAAGGATTCTAGCTAGAATGGAAATTTTAAAAATCCTACATCTACACTCCATAAATTCACAGTGTCCGAATATTTTGTAATTTTTTAGGAGTAGCAGTTGGAACCATAACTTTTTTTAAGCCTAGAAAAATGTGACATTCTAATTGGTTGACACCCATGGTAGCCACTAGGATTTCAAAGGTTAATCTTTTCACCACCCCATTACCCATCTGCCAGCTGTCATACTCTCAAACACTAAAACACAACTGTACTCACAGCAGAGCACAATGCTGCCCTCACAAAAGACCTACTGTCTCGTCATAATAGGTGGAATTAGTTACAAGACAGGTAATTGGTCAGATTCATGAGGTAGACATAAGAACAATGTACTATTCTATACCAAAGCTTGGTGAAACAAGGCTATAATGTTGTATCAGAGCTTAGCTTTAGGGTGCATACATGAATATGAATGAAGAGAATCGATAGTAGCCCAGTCATTTAACTTCTTTCAGTAAAATTAAAACTACTTGGTTGGAGATTCAAAGCCAGATTTGCACAATTAGCGCTGACCACATTTTGTCCAGGTTTCAGAAGATGAAGGTTTCACACAGTTTCAAGGAAAAACAATTTCAAACCAAGAACATACAGGAAATATTTTGACAAAGGCTAATTGATCTGTTCAGAACCTATTTAGGAAGACTGCTCCACCCAGAGACAAAGTTTAAACAAGATAGTTTCCATCTTGGCTCAGTGAAAACTCAATACCGGTATACTGACTTGAAAAAAACATATTACTTTTACATTGTGTCTCCAGACAGACCTGCCTTTTACAACATTTGTGGTGTCTTTCCCCTGGCACTTATTTTCATTAAGGACGAGCGTATTTGTGTAGCGTCTCGCTCTAAATGCTTTGCACATAAGTCATCAATTTTCCTAATGAGTGACAGGCCACAAAAGCGTCCAATTCTTTTGCTTGGAAAACACATCTGTCTTCTCAATCAAACCTGGTGTGGTACCACAGTGACCTGTATGCCTTTAGGGGCAGATGAAGTAGAGAGATGGTGAATATGCCTATTTCAACCACAGGCCAAGACGACATGGTGTTTGCGGTCTTCTGTTGGCTTCTGCCCTGAAATAGAGCAAACCTGGCAGTAGCTGCACGCGTTTGGCCTCCTTAGAACTATGAACAGAATGCAGGATGCCAAGGAAAGCAAATATTTTGGGAAATTTGAACAGAAATTGTCAGAAGGAGTCTGGGCTCTAGATGCAGCAGACTCCATTAAATAGTCTCCCTCTTGTTACTAGAGAAATCAGACATGGGAGGGAAAAAATCTTAAAATGTGAGACTTATACCAGCACAGTGTGGAATATAGGCCTACAGCCTCCTTCTTCTTCCCCTTTGCTACAAACTCAGTTTAGGTAAAGGAGGAGGCAAAACATCTCAGCCCAAGAGGTCTCTACTAAGCAAACAGACACTCACTCTCATGTCCCACTAGGACCTGAGGGATGGAAACATACGTATGTGGCAGCAGGAGTTAATGCGTCCATAGTTTCCCAGACTAAACTGTTCGGGAAACAGGTTGTGCATACTGTATATTATGACTACATTTTGTGACATTTTTGTTTGTTTTGGTCTTCGGCAAGTTTTTTTTTGCTTGTTCGTGCACAAATGTTTCTCGCGGCATTCTCAAGTCTACGGCCCTTCGTCGGTGATTGGTCAACAGTAGGGATTCTTCAACAAAGTGTTTCTTGTCATTCAATGTGAGACGAATAATTTATGTACATTTCTTCACTTAAGAAATACTTCCCCAAACATCTTAGTTAGATTTAAAATTGCACGACTAAGATCTCATCTGCAGAAGCGGGAAAAATACCTGGAAGGGGTGCTTCCGCCTCACTTGTCACCGCCTCTGGGGCCGCCTCTTTACTCAAGGGCAGTGTCTTTACGGGACACAAACACACACACACAGTCCCGTCTCTCATGCCTGAACAGACAGCAGATATTTATATCACAGCCACGGGAATACATTTAGAGCATGAGCCTGGCTTGTCGACTCCCTAGAGGGGCTAGACGTGTGAGCTGTAAGCTCTTGAGCAGTGCACAGCAAAATAGTTCTTGAGAACAACCTAAAAGAAAGAAACAGTGTAGACAGCTGACTGAGCATGCCCGTGCATAGATTATAAAAGTATTCCGATAATTATCCTAATTTCTAAAGTGTAGTCTTGCCCACAATGATAAAAAATAAGCCACTTCCCACCATCAATGTTGAGACTATCAGTAAACCACAGCTATAAACCCTATAGACCTATATTGCTATTCAAATAAAGTCAATTGATTGGACATGATTTGGAAAGGCACACACCTGTCTATATAAAGTTCCCAGAGCATGTCAGAGCAAAATCCAAGCCATGAGGTCGAAGGAATTGTCCGTAGAGCTCAGAGATTTGTTTCGAGGCACAGATCTGGGGAAGAGTACAAAAACATGTATGCAGCATTGAAGTTCCCCAAGAACACAGTGGCCTCCATCATCCTTAAATGGAAGAAGTTTGGAACCACCAAGACTCTTCCTAGAGCTGGACTGCTTGGCCAAACTGAGCAATCGAGGGAGAAGGGCCTTGGTCAGGGAGGTGACCAAGAACCCAATGGTCACTCTGACAGAGCTCTAGAGTTCCTCTGTGGAGATGGGAGAACCTTCTAGAAGGACAACCATCTCTGCAGCACTCCACCAATCAGGAATTTATGGTAGAGTGGCCAGACGGAAGCCACTCCTCAGTAAAAGGCACATGACAGCCCGCTTTGAGTTTTCCAAAAGGCACCGAAAGACTCTCAGACCATGAGAAATGAGATTCTCTGGTCTGATGAAACCAAGATTGAAGTCTTTGGCCTGAATGCCAAGTGTCACGTCTGAATCATGGTGGTAGCAGCATTATGCCATAGTGATGTTTTTCAGCGGCAAGGACTGGGAGACTAGTCAGGTTCGAGGGAAAGATGAGCAGAGCAAAGTACAGAGAGATCCTTGATGAAAACTTGCTCCAGAGCGCTCAGGAGCTCAGAATGGGGCGAAGGTTCACCTTCCAACAGGACAACGACCCTAAGCACACAGCCAAGACAATGCAGGAGTGGCTTCGGGACAAGTCTCTAAATGTCCTTGAGTGGGCCAGCCAGAGCCCGGATTTGAACCCGATCAAACATCTCTAGAGAGACCTGAAAAAAACTTTGCAGCGACCCTCCCCATCCAACCTGACAGAGCTTGAGAGGATCTGCAGTGAAGAATGGGAGAAACTCCCCAAATACAGATGTGCCAAGCTTGTAGCGTCATACGCAATAATGCTTGATGATGTAATCGCTGCTACAGGTGTTTCAACAAAGTACTGAGTAAAGGTTTGACTACTTATCTAAATGTGATACTTCAGTTTTTTAAAATAAATTAGCAAACATTTATAAAAACCTGTTTTTGCTTTGTCATTATGGGGAATTGTGTGTAACGTAACAAAATGTGGAAAAAGTCAAGGGGTCTGGATACTTTCCGAAGGCACTGTACATGTACGTAAGGGTAAAAGTGTCTAGGCAATCAGGATATATAATAACCAGAGTAGCAGCAGCATGTGTAAAGAGTGTGAAAGTGTGTCAATATGCATGTGTGTGTGTCTGTATTGCTGTGTCAGTATGGTATGTGTGTGTGAGTAGAGTCCAGTGAGTGTGCATTCAGCCAGTGCAAGAGAGTCCATGCAACAACAAAAAAAGCGGGTCAATGGAAACAGTCCGGAAAGCCATTTGATTAATTGTTCAGCAGTCTTATGGCTTGGGGGTAAAAGCTGTTCAGGAGCCTTTTGGTCCCAGACTTGGCACTCCAGTACCACGTGCCCTGCGGTAGCAGAGAGAACAGTCTATTTGTATTTGCATTTATTATGGATCCCCATTAGCTGCTGCCAAAGCAGAGGGTAGTGCGGGCCGTACGCACTACCCTCTGTAGCTCCTTGTGGTTGGCCAAGCAGTTGCCATACCATGCGGTGATGCAGCCAGTCAAGAGGCTCTCAATGGTGCAGGTGTATAACTTTTAGAGGATTTGAGGGCCCATGCCAAATCTTTTCAGTCTCCTGAGGGGGAAGAGGTGTTGTCGTGCCCTCTTCACGACTGTGTTGGTGTGTTTGGGCCATGATGTGTCCTTAGTGATGTGGACACCGAGGAACTTCAACCTCTCGACCGGCTCCACTACAGCCCAGTCGATGTGAATGGGGGGGTGCTCAGCCCTCCATTTCCTGTAGTCCATAATCAGCTATTTTGTCTTGCTGACGTTGAGGGAGAGGTTGTTGCACTGGCATCACACTGCCAGGTCTCTGACCTCCTCCCTGTAGGCTGTCTCATCATCGTCGGTGATCAGGCCAACCACAGTTGTGTCATCGGCAAACGTAATGATTGTGTTGGAGTCATGCACGGCCACGCAGTCGTGGGTGTACAGGGAGTACAGGAGGGGACTAAGCATGCACTCATGAGGGGGCCCCCTTGTTGGCGGTTGTGTTGTTCTCTACCCTCACCACTTACGGTCGGCCCATCAGGAAGTCCAGGATCCAGGTGGAGAGGGAAGTGTTTAATCCCAGGGTGCTTAGCTTAGTGATGAGGGCACTGTGGTGTTGAACGCTGAGCTGTAGTCAAGCTGTAGACAGCATTCTCAGGTTCCTTTTGTCCAGGTGGGAAAGGGCAGTGTGGAGTAGATTGGTTGGGGATGATATGATTTTCACAGATCTCAGGTATGTGTCATTTTAACTGACTTGTCCGAAAGGGCCGTACACATTCAAAGGCAACTGCTGCAGTTGAGAAATATATATTTGAACATTTATGCTGGTGCTAATGCTTTTCACAAGAATGGAGAGTAGCTTGTTGTTGGCCAATCATAAGTCATCAAAGCGGCAATAGGCTACAGTCATAGAGACTCCATGTGTGGCAAAAGTTAGAATACCAGCAGCATACCACCTTGCATCCCACTGCTGGCTTGCTACTGATGCTTAGCAGGGTAAGCCCTGGCTGGTCCTGGGATGGGAGACCAGATGCTGCTGGAAGTAGTGTTGGAGGGCCAGTAGGAGGCACTCTTTCCTTTAGTCTAAAAAAAGATCTCAATGCCCCAGGACAGTGATTGGGGACATTGCCCTTTGGGGCTGTCTTTCAGCTCGGACGTTAAACGGGTGTCCTGACTCTCTTTGGTAACTAAATGATCCCAAGGCATTTATTGTAGGGGTGTTAACCTTGGTGTCCTGGCTAAATTCCCAGTCTGGCCCTCATTCCATCATGGCCACCTAATCATCCCCAGCTTCCAATTGGTTTACTCACCTCCTCTCCCCTGTCACTATTCCCCCTGTTGTTGCTGTAAATGAGAATGTGTTCTCAGTCAACTTACATGTTAAAATAAAAAAGGTGATATCTAATAGATGGAATGAGAAGGGTAGGCTAAAACGACCAATAGCTAATAGGTAGGCTGTTACTTAATACTCTGAATGGAGTTGTTATCTGTAACTGTAGAATGAGGAAGTGCATGCACTGTAGCCTAACTAGCTTCTCCCGGTTTGATGCAGTCAAGACAGGTACTACCTAATCATATTTGATGATAAATAACCTAGATATTGCAGCTATTAGTCCACTCTAGTGTGAGTCGGCTTGGTTGGTTGCTGTCCCTGCTCACAGTATTGCCCCTCCCCCACCTGCTAGAGCTGCACCTCTCTCCTCAACCTGGTCTCAGAGCATTTTGAATTATTCTTTCCTTAATCCATGACACTGCATTTAGCATGATATCTTACATTTTGTATGGTATGTATTAATTTGTGTATCTCCAGCACCCATTTTGTATGATATGTTACAAATTACAATTCATATTATATGTTACTAATTTTAAAAAAGTATAAAAGTAGTAAGTAGTTGAAAAGTTACTAGTTTGCTAAAATGATAAAGTCCATGATGAGATTCGAACTTGCAACCTTTAGGTGGCAAGACGTCCGCATTATACACCCACCAATCACCCTTCTTTCGTTTTTGCCTTAAGTAACCATCTGTCTCATGTAACCACACCAGACGTAACATAGCATACTAATTTGAGTGTCCCGGATTTACATGTACTATGTTATGTCTGCTCTCCCTCATCTTGCGCTTTATCAGCTCCAGTTAATAAAGTAGCTTACTTTAACCCTCCAGTTAATAAAGTAGCTTACTTTAACCCTCCAGTTAATAAAGTAACTTACTTCAACCCTCCAGTTAATAAAGTAGCTTACTTTAACCCTCCAGTTAATAAAGTAGCTTACTTTAACCCTCCAGTTAATAAAGTAACTTACTTCAACCCTCCAGTTAATAAAGTAACTTACTTCAACCCTCCAGTTAATTAACCCTCCAGTTTATTAACCCTCCAGTTAATAAAGTAGCTTACTTTAACCCTCCAGTTAATAAAGTAGCTTACTTTAACCCTCCAGTTAATAAAGTAACTTACTTCAACCCTCCAGTTAATTAACCCTCCAGTTTATTAACCCTCCAGTTAATAAAGTAGCTTACTTTAACCCTCCAGTTAATAAAGTAGCTTACTTTAACCCTCCAGTTAATAAAGTAACTTACTTTAACCCTCCAGTTAATTAACACTCCAGTTAATAAAGTAGCTTACTTTAACCCTCCAGTTAATTAACCCTCCAGTTTATTAACCCTCCAGTTAATTAACACTCCAGTTAATAAAGTAGCTTACTTTAACCCTCCAGTTAATAAAGTAGCTTACTTTAACCCTCCAGTTAATAAAGTAACTTACTTGAACCCTCCAGTTAATTAACCCTCCAGTTTATTAACCCTCCAGTTAATTAACACTCCAGTTAATAAAGTAGCTTACTTTAACCCTCCAGTTAATAAAGTAGCTTACTTTAACCCTCCAGTTAATTAACCCTCCAGTTTATTAACCCTCCAGTTAATAAAGTAGCTTACTTTAACCCTTCAGTTAATTAACCCTCCAGTTTATTAACCCTCCAGTTAATTAACCCTCCAGTTAATGAAGTAGATTACTTTAACCCTCCAGTTAATAAAGTAGATTACTTTAACCCTCCAGTTAATAAAGTAGCTTACTTTAACCCTCCAGTTAATAAAGTAGATTACTTTAACCCTCCAGTTAATAAAGTAGCTTACTTTAACCCTCCAGTTAATAAAGTAGCTTACTTTAACCCTCCAGTTAATAAAGTAGCTTAGTTTAACCCTCCAGTTAATAAAGTAGATTACTTTAACCCTCCAGTTAATAAAGTAGATTACTTTAACCCTCCAGTTAATAAAGTAGCTTACTTTAACCCTCCAGTTAATAAAGTAGCTTACTTTAACCCTCCAGTTAATAAAGTAGCTTAATTTAACCCTCCAGTTAATTAACCCTCCTGTTTATTAACCCTCCAGTTAATTAACCCTTCAGTTAATAAAGTAGCTTACTTTAACCCTCCAGTTAATTAACCCTCCAGTGTATTAACCCTCCAGTTAATAAAGTAGCTTACTTTAACCCTTCAGTTAAATAACCCTCCAGTTTATTAACCCTCCAGTTAATTAACCCTCCAGTTAATAAAGTAGCTTACTTTAACCCTCCAGTTAATAAAGTAGCTTACTTCAACCCTCCAGTTAATAAAGTAGCTTACTTTAACCCTCCAGTTAATACAGTAGCTTACTTTAACCCTCAGTTAGTTAACCCTCCAGTTAATTAACCCTCCAGTTAATTAACCCTCCAGTTAATAAAGTAGCTTACTTTAACCCTCCAGTTAATAAATTAGCTTACTTTAACCCTCCAGTTAATTAACCCTCCAATTTATTAACCCTCCAGTTTATTAACCTTCCAGTTAATAAAGTAGCTTACTTTAACCCTCCAGTTAATTAACCCTTCAGTTAATAAAGTAGCTTACTTTAACCCTCCAGTTAATTAACCCTCCAGTTTATTAACCCTCCAGTTAATAAAGTAGATGACTTTAACCCTCCAGTTAATAAAGTAGCTTACTTTAACCCTCCAGTTAATAAAGTAGCATAAATCAACATTTATGCATATTGAGTTTGGGTGAGAAAGTCCCAGGTACATTTCGTTCCAACTTTTTGGACCCGTGAAGACCTCTAGTGTGGAGTGCAGTAGAGATTGCGTCATCTGTGGATTTGTTGGGGCACTCGTCCTATTGTTTTATTCAGCTTGGGGCCCAGCAGGGGATAAAGATGGGAGCAGAGGTGAGAACAGGGGTTGTGGAGACAGGGGGGCTTATATTAGCCCCAGCTGAAGGAAAGGCCACTGGCACATGAGACTAACTGCTGGAGGACAAGAGAAGCCTGACGCGACAGTGGCAGATTAAGATATACTGTATCACCCGCCTCTTCCTCCCATTTACTCTCTCCTTCTCCCTCCCCCTCTGCTCTGGTTCTCCCTTTTTCTCCCCCTCCTAACCCTATCACCTCCCTCCCCGGCTTGGGTTACCAGCAAGGCAGGCATGCCAAACAAGTCCTATTAATACAGTGTGGACGGACAGAGGGGCCAGGTGGCATCTCCATGACCGGCAGTGAGTGGCTGGTTTTGACTAGATGGTATACAGCTTACAATTCTGTATGTCAGAATTGACTTTTCAGGTAAGGAGAGGAGAACGGGTAAGGAGAACATACACAGCAGGATAGAAAAATTAGGTTAAGGTTAGGAAAAGGGTAAGGGTTAGGTACAACAACAAAAAATTGGACATTGGACAACTGTATGTCATCGAGACATGACCGGAGTGGCTGGGCCAGGGCGTGGCAGGCAGCAGGGCCCACTAAGGGGGCAGATGGTAACAGGGGGGCCAGATATGTGTCACAGAGGACACGCACAGCTCAGGCCAGACGGACTGTCACTGGGATGTGACATTTATGAGAGAGTTGTAAATGGGTATAGGCCTAGACTCACATGAAGCGGGGAGACACAAACACAAGTCCACAGCCCAATATCAACTCCATCTCAATGTGTTGTCCAAACTAACAGATTCATTCAAATTAGAAAGCTAAATATCAATCATGTAAAGCTCAGTTCACATGGATTAATTTTCAACTGATAAAATTGTGCAAAATCAAACTCAATCTATCAATTCAAAAACTTTCAGATCATGTGATGAATGTTTTATATTATCTACACATAGAAAGACTGATGGACACACATGCACACACTGTACACACACACACCAATGCACAGAGTACAGTAGAACCAGTGTCTGTTTCCTACCCCTACTACAGTGTTCCTCTCAATGATGTCTTTGACTTGAGCCTCGGCGCCATCACCCCTGCTCTCACGTTTTTTTCCTTGGAGCTACAGGCTCCAACACACCGCTCCAGGTTCCCAATGTCCTGTCACTCAAAGAGGTATTTCTCTCCCACGTCCTCTCTCTTTTTCGTCCCTTCCTAAACGCTGTCCCTTTTTCTCACCTTCCTTCCTCTCCTAATGCTGTCCCATTTGTTCCCCCTCTACCAGTGATTTGCATAAACACCAGGCCCTCACTAGCATAAAGTTCTGATCCTTCTCCTCCGTATTGAAAATAGGGGGTACAATGAGGAAAAAGAAAACATAAACTGTGGTCAAAAGTATGTGGACACTGCTCGTCGAAAATCTCATTCCAAAATCATGGGCATTAATAGTGAGTTGGTCCCCCCATTGCTGCTATAACAGCCTTCACTCTTCTGGGAAGACTTTCCACTAGATGTTGGAACATTGCTATGGGGACTTGCTTCCATTCAGCCACAAGAGCATTAGTGAGGTCAGGCACTGATGTTGGGCGATTAGGGCTGGCTCGCAGTCGGCATTAAAATTCCTCCCAAAGGGGTTTGATGGAGTTGAGGTCAGGACTCTGTGCTGGCCTGTCAAGTTCTTCCACACCGATCTCGACAAAACATTTCTGCATGGACCTCGCTTTGGGCTTCCGAGCCATTGGACTCTGGCACAGTGGAAACACGTTCTCTGGAATGATGGATCACTCTTCACTATCCGGCAGTCCGATGGATGAATCTGGGTTTGACGGATGCCAGGAGAACGCTACCTGTAACCAATGCATAGTGCCAACTGTAAAGTTTGGTGTAGGAGGAATAATGATCTGGGGCTGTTTTTCATGGTTTGGGCTATGCCCCTTAGTTCCAGTGAAGGGAAATCTTAACGTTACAGCATACAATGACATTCTAGACGATTCTGTGCTTCTAACTTTGTGGCAACAGTTTGTGGAAGGCCCTATCCTGTTTCAGCATGACAATGCCCCCATGCACAAAGCGAGGTCCATACAGAAATGGTTTATCAAGATCGGTGTGGAAGAACTTGACTGGCCTGCACAGAGACCTGACCTCAACCCCATCGAACCCTTTGGGATGAATTGGAATGCTGACTGTGAGCCAGGCCTAATAACCCAACCTCACTAGTGCTCTTGTGGCTAAATGGAAGCAAGTCCCAGCAGCAATGTTCCAACATATAGTGGAAAGCCTTCCCAGAAGAGAGGAGGCTGTTATAGCAGCAAAGAGAGAACAACTCCAAATGAATGCCCATGATTTTGGGATTAGATGTTTGATGAGCAGGTGTCCACATACTTTTGGTCATGTAGTGTAACTTAGTTAAAGTAACTTAGTTAAAGATATTTACCTAAACAACTTATGGTGCTCTTAGTTATTGTGTATGGTTCAAATCTTACATTTCTGACCAACTATCATTTGTGTGGGGGTTTAAAAACACTGATGCCAAGAAAGGTCATTTAAACATAAAACCACAGCCTTGCAGGTCACTACAACTGGACATGTGATTGGAACAATTATTTCTCTTTTTATTAAGTGGCCCCTTTTTATAGGTCTATTGAAAACAAAAAGGTTCTATTCAGTTGGAGCCAGCAGAAATGGGGCATTTATGCTGCAGGGGGCATGTAAAATCATAAACTTGTGTTTCTCTTTTAATTGTTCTAAATACTGGGGACTAGAGTGGGCATTTAAGGGAGAACGGAGGCGCAAACATCGGAAACAGACCTGGGGCTATGTTTCGCCATGCTGTTTGCTACATATCCCATGAGAAAATGTTGCATTTTGATGTCTCCACACAGAGGCTGGAGCTGCATCAAGTGGTCTCAGAGGGCCAGTGGGAAAATGACCTCTCTGTAGGCCAATCAAAGGTTGATTGAGATGAGGACCATATACAATATTTTTCCTGCCTTGAAGGGTACATTCAACCCCCCTGATTCATTGTTTTACTTAAAACCAACCTCTTAGCCTTAGGACAAATATAAATTCAAATGCAGCATATTGTATCATTATTCGCAATTTCTCAACAACAAAACAATTAAACTCCTTGATAATATTGGTGATATTAAAATTGACAGTAGGATTTCAAAATCGACCCAGCAACAACCTTTATTTGTTTTATCCTTTCTGCCCATCTCATCCATCAACCTTCTCCTCCTTCTGTATCACTCCATCCATCCACAGGCTGACAAGGGCCTGTGCCATTTAACCCTGCTCTGCAAGACCAAATAGCTCACCACACCAGAGAAAGCAGGAAGCATAATATTTACATCAACAATGACCCTCTGTGCCCAACAAGGTAACCATGTCGGCATTAGACTACCCAAAAACCAATCACCCATTTGAAAAATAATGTTCAAGATGAAAAGGTTGTAGTCTTTGGAAGAACTCGCTTCAGCTCCATTTGAAATCCTTCAAGAAAAACATTGGGGGAAAAGCTGAGCTGTCAAGTCTGCAAGTAATTATACAGAGGGTCCGAGAGAAAAAAAAAGGCCCCTCCGCTTTATATGCAAGGAAAGAGGCCTGAACAAAAACACCACTGTTTTTATGACGTCCCCTTGTAGGTTTCTCCGCCCCTCGACATATAAGCCTCCATATACTTGACCCCCAACAGAGAGAGGAGCTCTCATACCCTGAGGAGGAGCCCTCATACACTGCTTATGGTGGCAGGAACCGAATCTCCAAGATATGGTGATAAGTAATCAGCTCCTTGACAAAGCCACTTCTGTATTGGTGGGGAAAAGAAAGGAAACATCCTCCTTCTCTCTATCTTCAGAGTGCTGCAATTCCAAACAGCAGGGAGTGTGTTTAATCAGAGGGAGAGCAGCGAGAGGAAAAGAAAACACAACCTTTCCTAAACCTGAGAAAAATGGGGGGATGGCGGCACCACTTTAGATGTTATGAATAGGACATTGATCCACCAAATGGGGCTGAGAGGAGGGGATCGAATGTACGCAAACGGCCTAGGAGTGTTTTCATAAATTATTACTCTACGAATCATAATAATGCCAGGCAGAGTTGATTTAAGAGTAGGGTGTGTTTCTTCTTTCTCCTCAGCATGTTCCCTATGTGCCTGGTTAGACATGTTTCAGAGGCTTCTCTATAGCGTGGCTTTCGTCTTGGCCCTGATGCTGGCTGGGGCTGAATTGGCTAGCTGACTTGGCTGGTTCTCTCACCCAGTGTGTGCCGCAGCCATAATGCTCTCTATGGCTCATTGACTCCTGGGGAGTGAGGGCTGACACACACACACACACACACACACACACACACACACACACACACACACACACACACACACACACACACACACGCCAGTGAGCGCTTGCGCATCTCAAAGGCCATGTTTCTGTCAGCACCACTGGTATATTAAAGTAGACCCAGCAGAACAGGCATGGTAGTGAGACCGTGCCCCTCTGGTCATCCAACTCCCAGGACACAACTAATCTTAGACGTTTCTTGGAGCTCCATTTGATGTGCCATCATCACCTGAGTGATTTTGACCGTACCTCCACCTACCCCAAGAGAGCATTGGCACCCATGGGCTGTGTAACTAAAAGCATAGGCCAACAATTACTTCTGATGTTGCTGTAGGTTTGGGAGTGTTTTTAACCCACTGCATCCTCTTCATCTTTAAGTACATACAAACTGTCAAGTGTGTCAAGCCCCTAACGTCATCGTCTCAGCTCGGTGTGGTCTACCTCACCCAGAGAGTAAATGGTATCACAGTTTCTGATAATATCTTCGTTGTTGCTGGGTGGCTCCGTTGGTCCTGCCTCTCTGCAGACTCCATGGCAGCGCTATCTTATCTGGTTGGCCTTCCTCTATGGATCCTCATTGAGTTCCATCGTCTCCTCCTCAGGAACAAACTACAGCTCAGGCATAGAGCTGATCCCTTTGTGTTGACCTTATCGGCTTGTTCCATCTGAAGGCGCTATCTGCTCAGAGTTTGCACGAAGGCCTGTGTACACAAACATAACTGCAATGGGCTTGTACTGTCTAGACATGCAATGGGCTTGCATTGTGGTAGGTCGAAAACTTCAGTAGGCATTTGAGCATCTTCATTCTTAAAACCTTTTTACACTGTTCTGTGTAGGGTGCCGTCTTTCGGATGGGACGTTAAACGGGGGTCCTGACTCTCTGAGGTCATTAAAGATCCCATGGCACTTATCGTAAGAGTAGGGGTGTTAACCCCGGTGTCCTGGCTAAATTCCCAAGCTGTCCCTCATACCATCATGGCCACCTAATCATCCCCAGCTTACAATTTGCTCATTCATCCCCCTCCTCTCCCCTGTAACTATTCCCCAGGTCGTTGCTGTAAATGAGAATGTGTTCTCAGTCAACTTACCTGATAAAAAAATATATATATAAATAAATAACTTGAATGTAAGCACAATGAGTGGATAAAACATGCTTGATAGACTGACCAACCCTTTGACAGGGTGTCAGCCTGGAGAGAACTACTGTATCAAGACAAAAACACACTGCTCTTTGCTGCCAACCGTTGGCACGAAAAAAGAAGACAAAAAGAGGACAAAACTTTGGGACCGAGTTATATGGATGTGGTGAGAGTTCAGACGCACTCTCCAGCGGGCTTAACATACAAACCCTCAGTGTATCTAACTCATATGATTGGCAGTCTGCTTCTCAACTTAAAGGGGAACTTATTAGGGGACTAATTGACTTTGACAAATCTTGGATGATAGGTTGATAGGTTAGATGGAGCGTCTCAAAAGTTTGAAAAGGAACGTAGCCAGCGGTTGGGTATACATAGGCACTGAGCCTTTTGCACAGGAGGAAGTCTTCAGAGAAAGGGGGGGTGACAGGTGAAAACTGCCTTTGTACAACATTACATTAGGTTATTTTATCATCTTAAACTAGAATGTGTATTTACAGGAAAATATATCAAAATATGGAGAATATCAGAAGTGAAATCATCTGAAAAGGAGCACATTCTGAATGTTGCTGATACTGATATTGTGGGTGTGCAGTTATGCCTTTAATGTGGACAGGGTGAGAGGGCACAAAAAGTGGAGGGGTACGCATTTTACCTTCGTATGATGCCAACAAAGAAAACTAAACCGCTCCATTCATTCAGCAAGCCTAAAATATCCAGTATTTATTTTGAATCAATTGCAATTATGACCCCAAGGAAAACAGGGTTAAGTTTACCTCAGCTTCAAAACCTTGGGTAGGATAAGCATTTTCTTCAGCCCTCTGCAAAACAGCCTCAGGGAACCCCAAGGAACTGAAGAGGGGCTTGTCTGACTGGGTTTACAACGATGACCTCCAATGCTGTGCTTTGCGTGAGTGAGAGTGTCCAGTTTATAAAGGCAGCATTATATGGTCTGACCTTTGCTGAATGTGTCAGAAAGGACATCGTCACACACCATACATGACTGTAGAGCAACCTAAATGAGAGGTTTCACACCCGCACTGGCTAATGTAATGGATGCAAATATATTCACACCAGACTAAAAACTCTCCACGCACAAAATACCTAAATCCAAGCCTTTCAAGTCCCAAAGACGAGAGTACAAAGCCTAGTGTTCTGTCTTTATCACTCAAAGACAAGCACTTCAGATACTTTAGAGGAAATGTTAATGGTTAATGACTTCCCAAATCCTAACTAATTCCCCAAACCCTACCTCAACAACACTCCTCAGCCATTCATTACTCAATATATATTCTCAATAAATATAATGTAGTCATCAACCCCAAATAATTACTCTAAACCCATTACTTGGAAGTGATATTTCAGATTCCATCCTGTATCTTCATAAATGAACAATAACAAGTCCAAATATTGCACTTTCAATACAAGGTAAATGGATACTCTTAGCAAAAAGGGTTCCAAAAGGGTTCTTTGGCTGTCCCCGTAGGAGAACCCTTTTTGGTTCCAGGTAGAATCCTTTTGGGTTCCATGTAGAACCAAAAATAGTTATTCAGAAGGTTCTCCTATGGGGACAGCTGAAGAATCCTTTTAGGTTCTAAATATATATTTTTTTCAAGGGGGTAGATTCAGTGCAATCCACAGCACTTTAGATGCTGACTGAATCACGCTCAAAACATGTTTTATTTTATTACAGACTATACTGTAAACATAATTACTCAACAGCATTCATGGATTCTAAACAAATGTGGTTGCTCACCCTCTAGCATAAACAAATCTTAAAATAACATAACTTTGCAATTGGACAAACTTTTGAAAGTCATAGTAAAAGGAATTTGGATGTCCTGATTCAAATATAAGCCTGCACTCATTCATTTAAAGTCAAGAGGACAGGATCACAGAGGGAATGACAACTAAAACGAGAGGCAGAGTACATACCTGTGGACCAGAGCAGTAGTCTCGGTCTTGCATCTGTGTATGATGGAAATACATAAATACCCACACCCATTCCACATTTAGCCAGAAGTGCACAATTTACACAGCAACAACCACGTTTAAATTATTGCTACTGATTTTCTTACTGGGGCTCAAAAGGAACCGGGCATGCCCTGCAAACACAAACTTCCAAATTAACACCTAAAATTACAAATGCTCGAGCTGCTGCCTTTGATGATGTGTTAGACGAGTAGCTGTCTTTTCTACTTGCAATATGAAGATGGCCATTTTGTGTGTACTGAACATGACCAGAATAGTTGAAATATGAAGCATAATAGCCAGCGATAGCATTAGCACCAGACACTTAGTCTGCAAAGCCTCAAACAGCCAGAGCATGGAATGGCGACATCAGCAAAACGGCATCAACCAAAGCCACTCAACCCATCTGTCACGTTCTGACCTTAGTTCTTTTATTTTGTCTTTGTTTTAGTATGGCCAGGGCGTGAGTTGGGTGGGTTGTCTATGTTCCTTTTTCTATGTTTGGGGATTTCTGTGTTTGGCCTGGTATGGTTCTCAATCAGAGGCAGCTGTTTATCATTGTCCCTGATTGAGAACCATATTTAGGTAGCCTGGTTTCACTTTTGAGTTGTGTGTGATTATTTTCCGTGTCAGTGTTTGTTACCACACGGGACCGGTTTGTTTGTGTCACTTTGTTATCTTGTATTTTTGTAGTGTTCAGTATGTCTTATTAAAATGGACACTTACAATGCTGCAAATTGGTCCGACCTCTCTTACTCCTCATCAGAGGAAGACGACGAACGTTACATCATCTTAACTTAGATTTTTTTTTATCTCACAAAGCTAACTCTGACTGATGCTTCTCAATTGCACAACATTGACCGAAACCACTATTTCTAAAGGGCATCTGGTTTGGATTAATTGTATTTGACCATAAAATAATGTCAGTTATTGTGGGTTGAAAACTAAATCAAAACACATGCCAATACAAAAAGGATGAAACGTTCAACATGACTGGATAGACAATGTAGGAACCACCAAATTATTTGGAACAATTGCATATTTGTTCCCCTTTATTAAAGCATTTTGCACCAGATATTTTTTTTTAATCTGACAATTAAATCCATTTGAAACCCATTTTAACACAATGTGAAGAAATCAAAGGGGGTGAATACTTATGATAGGCTCTGTCATTGATATTGACAATGTACGAAATATAAACATGCTCGATTGAATACTATGGAAAAACAAATTTATTGTGCCCTGTAAATGGAAATGTTAGGGAAGGAGGTCCTTCCTTTTCTAACATTTCCATTTACAGGGCACAATAAATTTGTTTTTCCATAGTATTCAATCGAGCATGTTTATATTTCGTACATTGTCAATATCACGATCTTGTCACAATCTTGGAAATGAGCAGACCAAGGCACAGCGTGAGTGTAGTTCCACATAATTAAGACAAAATAACAAAACATACAAAGGCCATAGTACCCAAACACACTAACAACCAATCCATATCCCACAAAACACAGGTGGGGAAATAGCTACCTAAATATGATCCCCAATCAGAGGCAACGATAAACAGCTGCCTCTAATTGGGAACCACATTATCACCAACATAGAAATAGATATACTAGATCACCCCCTAGTCACGCCCTGACCATAGAGAACCAAGGGCTCTCTATGGTCAGGGCGTGACAGCAACTGCACTGGGTGTGGGCCACACCATTGAAAAGGCCTGAAAACCTACAGAAAGGTAAACTGTAGTACGCAGTAATGACAGAAAATGAACCAAGTTAAGACCTAGATGTGATAAAGCCTGAAAATGATTTGCAAAGCATGATCTTTTAGCCATATACAATCCCATCAAAACATGTTTTAGAACGTTTTGCAACAGAAAACAAAAATAAGCCTTTCTTATTGAACAGATAGGCGTACACAACTTCCCGGCTTGTTTTTCTGTCAGGTCAGGTGTTCTCCGCTGGGAATGATCTAATTGTAGTTAGTGTTGTTGTGGATGTAACAGTCAGAGAGGAGAGTTGCTCAGAGAGGCGGCAAGGAGTGTGAAAGTAGACAAAAATGCGCTTGTATGAAAGGACTACTCCAATCACGTGTTACAGGGTGGAATCCCAAAATAATTCTAAAGTGATTAAAAACTAAATGTGCAAGACATTTTATAGAGAAAGGGATAAGTAACATAGTTTTTAGCCAATGTTTGCAATGATGATGAAAGAAATAACATTAAATTGCTAATTAGATTGCGAGGCTGTCTTGCTTGTGTTTGATATGCTGCCTAGATAGCTGCATGTAACTCCCCACTTGAGTATTGCACTGGGGCAAAAAACTATCTGCGAGTTTGTACAAACATGATGACCATGTCTTTTGTGTACAACATGAAGTTTATAGGCTGCACCAGACAAAGTGTTCATTGCTGATCAAGGAGGGGGAAGCTGCAGTGTAACACTGAGCAGCAGGTACGTAGGCAGCAGCTACGTGAAAAAAACCCTGCAAATGTCTTTAGCCATGGCAAATCGGGTTTACAGAAAATCCGGAACCACAGCCAATCCGTACATAATAATGGGTTGCCTCCAACCTGCACCAATGACTATAGACCTAGACATTGAAAAATGAGTGTCTCTAGCCAATTAGACTAAATTGACTAACTCCTTTAGCAGTAAAAACATGGTTTCCCTTCCAATCATAATACAGAGTAATTGGAATGGCTCTGCGTCCGCTATAATGAGCGAGCTATCTCGTGATCATCTACCACTTTAAACAGACACCGGGTGGGAGAGTTTCTCTGCCTCACTTGTGGTTAAAAGCCAAACACTGTTTAGCTGAGGGTCTCCGACAAAGATCTTTGGTGAGGCACACTCGCTAAACACACATGCAAGGCTCACTCCTGGACAATGATGGTAGGCGGAAACCACATTGCCTGCAGAGTACCCGGCAAGCATGCCCCACGGTCAGCTAAGCAGAACAGGTGAACATTTAGGATAGATCTCGGGTGTAATTTGGCTTCTTCCCCTTCTTTCCTACTCCATCTACACACATCTGAAAACACAGGTAAAAGCAATATGGCAGACACCCTACAGGAATTTACGTTCACTTGTCCATTTCTTTCACACCAGTCTAAATAAAGGAAACAAGATGAAGGGATGAAGGTAGGGAGCCACTTAGACTATTCAGATGCACCTTTCAAGTTCCTCCATTGAATTCCTCAGTGCTTGGGGAGCGGGCACCGCAAAGGCAAAACTGTGTGGCAGGAAACAGAGGCAGTAAAAGCAGTCCTTGTGAAAGGACTAGCCCTAGGCTATAGGATTTGGTAAGGTGAAGGGCTAAATAACCGTAGACATGGCTTGCACTCTACACTGCACGCACAGCTTACCTCAAAGAACCACCTAGGCTCTTTAGGTTGGTCAGTGTTGAAAGAAAATATCCACCGGACCACCGTCAAATCAAGCTCACAGCTCTTTCCAAAACCTGATATGATCTTAGAAATAGGCCCACAAGTAAATTATAGTCAGCTTGAAGCAATTCCTCGATTATGGCTTCTGAAACCATAATGCTAGGCATAGAATCCAAATATGGTCATAAGCAAAGAGATTGATTTAATATTGCTGTCTGCATAATGAAACAGAAAATCTATCATTTTAACATTCATTTACTGAACAACTCCTAAAAGCTACTCCTGGTGCAGCTGAAACTGCAACGCCCATGCCCCTTCCCATCTGAGAATCTGTCTTTTTCAGCCATCTATTTCCCTTTGAGGGGTGGAAAATCCACTTGTCACTTAAATCTCACTGGATTGACTGCTTCAATTTGACTCTTTTATACTCTTGCTTTTGCCTGTCGTTTTTTCCAGTTAACGTTACAACCACGGAAATGTTTGCAATGAACTGTCATGAACCTGGTAATTGCTGAATTGGCTCAATGGAATACATCGTCTTTCTTGTTGCATTTCTAAGAACGGTAAAGCTTCATAAGGGATTTAACACACTCTTGACATTTATATCACAAGATATAAAGATACATCATTTTGATGTTCAAACGTGTTGATTTTTAAATCGAGGGTATCTGCTTTTAACACACTTGTTGAATTATGCAATAGAAACGTGACAACAGTAAAAAATGAAGCAGTATAGACAGAGCAGGTGAGTGTTTGTAGGGTAGACCGAGCAGGTGAGTGCTGGTAGGGTAAACAGAGCAGGTGAGTGCTTGTAGGGTAGACCGAGCAGGTGAGTGCAGGTAGGGTAGACCGAGCAGGTGAGTGCAGGTAGGGTAGACCGAGCAGGTGAGTGCTGGTAGGGTAGACAGAGCAGGTGAGTGCTGGCAGGGTAGACAGAGCAGGTGAGTACTGGCAGGGTAGACAGAGCAGGTGAGTACTGGCAGGGTAGACAGAGCAGGTGATGGCGGGCAGGGTGGACAGAGCAGGTGAGTGCTGGCAGGGTAGACAGAGCAGGTGAGTGCTGGTAGGGTAGACAGAGCAGGTGAGTGCTGGTAGGGTAGACAGAGCAGGTGAGTGCTGGTAGGGTAGACAGAGCAGGTGAGTGCTAGTAGGGTAGACAGCAGGTGAGTGCTGGCAGGTTAGACAGAGCAGGTGAATTCTGGTAGGGTAGACAGAACAGGTGAGTTCTGGTAGGGTAGACAGCAGGTGAGTGCTGGTAGGGTAGACAGAGCAGGTGAGTTCTGGTAGGGTAGACAGAGCAGGTGAGTGCTAGTAGGGTAGACAGAGCAGGTGAGTGCTGGCAGGGTAGACAGAGCAGGTGAATTCTGGTAGGGTAGACAGAACAGGTGAGTTCTGGTAGGGTAGACAGAGCAAGTGAGTGCTGGTAGGGTAGACAGAGCAGGTGAGTGCTGACAGGGTAGACAGAGCAAGTGAGTGCTGGTAGGGTAGACAGAACAGGTGTTTGGTGGTTGCAGCCCTGTTCCACCCTTTTATGTTGATGTGTTAATATATGCAAATACACCCGGTGTATTTTTGTACAATAGTTCAGTCAATATCTGATGAATTACAACAATTCTAAAAGTTTGGAGTATCTACGTCCAGTTTCTAACTGCTGCATTTATTTTAGTTGTTTTTAAAGCCTTAACAATTTCAATGTCCGTTGCTACTTAGTTTGTCAATGGTATCAAGACATTTAAACAAAGAGAAGTATATCAACTCCCTTGTAAAACCAGCATGTTATGGTATTCCAACTGGCTTCCATGAAATGTCCTTCAATACAGGTTTCCCCAGGAATGCTTTATCTGAAAGTTGCTTGAATCACTGGAAAATATGTTTATTCAGACAAGACAATGGTATGTTTTGGAGAGGCTTTACCTCTTGAATATATCTCAATAAACAACAATGGCCCTTGAAAATATTGTAACAAGATTAACACAAACACATTTTTTTATTATTAAGACATTTCACTGTGTCCCAACTGCAGTTGGATTTAGTGTACAGAATAGCTTTGTAAATGTTGGTACATGATGAACAAAAACTCTTGAAATCAAAGTGAACATATTTACATAATGTAGTAAGGCTTGTGTGAGTCTTCGGTGTTGACTTTAAGTTCTCCTTACACCATCACCTGCAACAGAATGTGAGTCCAAAATTTAGCTTCAGACATTGCTCCTCTCTCTCTCACTCTCTCTCCTGGCAGGCAAACAGGGCAGATCCCACCTTGTGATACAGGGAGGATACCTCAGCAGAACTGGAGTGTCCTAATGCTCTGTAGAACGCCCAGAGCATGTAGGCAACATGATTCCCAAATTACACTCAGAAGCCTTTGATCTTGAGAGAGCGCTGCCATTTGAAGATGAGAGTCTGGAGTTTGGATCCTTGCATAGGCAAATATTTATGTACCTCTGGAAAAAAACAGGTTCTGACAAATCACACTCAAGTTTTGGTTGGTCATCCATTTGGGAACAGATGACTGCAATATCTCTGTGAGCTGCCTGTGGATATAATATTGCATCTTCCAATTCCACATGAAAACATGACTATACAAATATGCTAGATGATTGCATTGTCTTAGATGGGCACTGATGGCACTGCCTATCTTATTAAAACAAAGTGAAAAGGGCAACTATCTGAACTGGATACAGATAGTTAGCAATGTATGTGGCAAACATCAATCAATGCTTTGAATCTGTTCATATAGCGCCCTCCTGTGGCTAGCACAGAAATACAAGGTTACCATCCGGCCTTTTTATGTGAGTAAAGCACATGCTGGATTAAAAAAAGTCCCGACAGGCCTGATGGAAACAGAAAATGTGTCCGTAAACGTTCCAAATGTCGACAAAACAAAATACACTAGACAAGGTGGGCTCCCCGTGTTGGTAAAATTAATTATGTGAGAATTTTTCAAATGGTGGTGGAAATGTCTTTATGCGCAATGGACTTCTGTGGGCAAATGTTCACCTTTGACGGCCACTGGCACGCTGGAGAAGTGTGCTCTTCACAGATTAATCCCAGTTTTAACTGTACCGGACAGATGGCAGACAGTGTAGTGTGTATGGCGTCATGTGGGCAAGCGGTTTGCTGATGTTAATGTTGTGAACAGAGTGCCCCATGGTGGCGGTGGGGTTATGGTATGGGCAGACATAAGCTATGGACAACGAAACCGATGGCAATTTGAATACACAGAGATACCATGACGAGATCCTGAGGCCCATTGTCATGCCACTCATCTGTTGCCATCACCTCATGTTTCAGCATGATAATGCACGCAAAGATCTGTACACAATTCCTGGAAATGAAAATGTCCCAGCTCTTCCATGGCCTGCATACTCAGACATGTCACCCATTGAGCATGTTTGGGATGCTCTGGATCAACGTGTACGACAGCGCGTTCCAGTTCCAGCCAATATCCATCAACTTCACACGGCCATTGAAGACGAGTGGGACAACATGCCACAGGCCACAATCAACATCCTGATCACCTCTATGTGAAGGAAATGTGTTGTGCTGCATGAGGCATATCGTGCTCACACCAGATACTGACTGGTTTTCTGATCTAAGCCCCTAACCTTTTAAGGTATATGTGACCAACAGACACATATCTGTATTCCCAGTCATGTGAAATCCATAGATTAGGGCCTAATGAATTTATTTCAATTGACGGACTTCCATATATGAACTGTAACTCAGTAAAATATTTGAAATTGTTGCTTGTTGCGTTGAGTGTATTTGGGATTTGATTAAATCATGGTGAATCAAATCATGTGAATCAAAATAATATTTTGTGAAACACAGTCATTTTCATAGACTTCCTTTGGGATTATGTGGCTGCAAAACTTGTTTTGTAGATACTTCAAATTGATTTGGACATTTCATTTATGGGACATTGAAACTCAATAGATGCTAGTCAGCCTGCAAAGTAACTTCTAAGGTAAGATAAATATGACTAAACTAGAAAAGGTACATTTCCCGAAGAAAATCTGTGTGCTTGCCTGTCTAAAGATATTTGTTCAAATGTAGAATTCAAGCTGAAAAGAAAGTGAAATGGTTCGTCATAGTAAGAATAGGTCTGATTACTTAAGTATATACTCAGTGGCCAGTTTATTAGGTACAACAGACTAGTACTAAGTTGTACCCCCCTTTGCCTCCAGAACAGGCGGAAATTCTTTGGGGCATGGAAACCTAACGTGTGCCAGGAAAACATTCCCCACACCATTACACCACCGCCACCAGCCTGTACCGGCTGAACCAGGCAGGACGGGGCCATGGACTCATGCTGCTTATGCCAAATCCTGACTCTGCCATCAGCATGACATAAGCCTGTAATGCTGGAACCGGGACGCAACAGGAACCGGGATTCGTCGGACCAGGTCAATTTTTTCCACTCCAAAATTGTCCAATGTTGGTGATCGCATGCCAACTGAAGCTGCTTCTTGTTTTTAGATGAGGAGTAGAACCCAGTATGGTCGTCTGCTGCAATAGCCCATCCGTGACAAGGACTGGCGAGTTGTGCGTTCCAAAATGCCGTTCTGCACACCACGGTTGTACTGCGCCGTTATTTGCCTGTTTGTGGCCCGACTATTAGCTTGCACGATTCTTGCCATTCTCCTTCGACCTCTCATCAATGAGCTGTTTTTGCCCACCACACTCAAAGTTGCATAGGTCACTAATTCTTCCAATTCTAATCGAATCGAAGAGTAACAGAATGCCTCGATGCCTGTCTGCCTGCTTTATATAGCAAGCCACGGCCACGTGATACAGTCTGTAGGGGCGAACCATTTTTGTGAACAGGGTGGTGTACCTAATAAACAGCCACTGAGTGTATTTCAGCTAGCAAAGTTTTAGGCAATTAACTGTGCCTAAAACTCAGCTGAGACAGGCTTTCAAACTGTGGTCCCTGTGTCTGTCATTCTAAAACCATTATAACATCTCTTGGCACTGGTGGGCCTTCTCCAGGTTGGACCACTTCCTTCTTGATCCCGCCATCGCCCAAGAGGTCCTGCATCTGCTGGCCCAGGCGGTGGAAAGGGCTCTGAGAAGGATATAGAAAAGTTATGTTAACACTTACCTCATTTTTTTCAAACCTTTTTAAATGTGTTTGCAGTCTTGCCAAAACACCGTTTTATATCTTAGTTAGATATCTAGTAAGTTGAAACGAAATTCTGCAAGGTGGGACGCGAAGCAAAAATATTTTGCGTGACAGGATCAAGCTCGCGAGGCTGAAGCAGTGTCTTGGCTAGTTAGCTAGCTATCTAGCAAATGAGCAAATTATGCACAAAAATGTGTATACATTGTAACCAGTGAGCAATACATTTTGGTTTATGAAACAACCCTATGAATATGGTATAAAGTTGAGCAAATAATAGTTGTGTTAAAATGTTGACATCACATGTAACGTTATGTTAACTAGGGAACGTTAACTCGCTGCTGGCAAGACAGCCTCCCATCCACCTCTTTACCGGAGTACCTGCCATTAGCCGCTCGCGGGGATCCAAAAACTGCTGAATTCTGGTCGACAGTCCATTTCCTGACATAATGTTGTCGAAAGATGATTGCAAATTTCAATTGCACTAGCTAGCTATGATAATGTAATGAGCCTGGGTTTATAAGCGCGAAAATCGACCTTGCCGCACGAGCATGCTTTTGCGGCACAGTCGATAGCCGCATTACAATAATAAATTATATGAATAATGTGTGTTGCTAGTTAGCTTGCGTTAACAGATTTCCCGTGGCGAACGTAGTTCAATCGAACGTTTGCTACTTTGCGTTACGACTTTTACACGTTTCCCCAAAACGTTCAGGTCGTTACAATACTTTGAGGTACGTTCTCTACGTTTGGCGGGTGTGTCCTTTTAGCAATGAGTGACGTTTTAAAGGGCAGCGGTGCATTTTAGAACCCACAACCCAACCAAAGTGGTCCTTCAGAACAGCACCGTTCGTACTATTTCCCCTTTTGCACAATTCTTATTTTTCATGTTTGTCATTGGCATAACAGTCTATGGACATAGATACGCCTACTGTACACATTTAGTTTGTAAGTCTGTTGGAGTACTTTGACATTTTTATATTGATACAAATATAAACAAAACATGTGCACAAGAACATCAATAGCATAATACATTTTCAAAAATACGTTTTTCTGAAAAATAAATGCTATTAGCTTCCGTTATATTTTAAGAACTGATCCAGCATTTAGCCAATACCACTGAACACATTTTTTTAATGTTTAAACTACAAAAGGCAATAGTCCATGCTAGTAATTTGACAAATGTACAACACACTCAAACATATTTAAAATTATACTGTGGCATGGGACTATTTTATAAAATTTCACAGTTTAAGATAAAGTTAAATCCTCAGCGTATACCAAACACAAACAAAGAATTTCACACATACGTGTCACGGTCGTTCGTATAATTAAGGGACCAAGGCGCAGCGTGCATAGAGTTCCACATGTTTAATTAAAGAAACTCACCAAAACAATTTAGAACCAAAACGAAACGTGAAGTCAAATGCAGTGCACACTGGCTACTACACACAAACAAGATCCCACAAAAGCCCAGTGGAAAAAGGCTGCCTAAATATGATCCCCAGAGACAATGATAAACAGCTGCCTCTGATTGGGAACCATACCCGGCCAACATAGATATATAATAACCTAGATAACACACTCTAGTTACACCCTGACCTAACCAACATAGAGAATAAAAGGAGATATATAATAACCTAGATAATCCACTCTAGTTACACCCTGACCTAACCAACATAGAGAATAAAAGGCTATCTATGGTCAGGGCGTGATAGTACCCCTCCCCAAAGGACCCTCCCCAAACCTGACTCAATAGGGGAGGGTCCGGGTGGGCATCTAACGTCGGGGGCGGCTCCGGTGCAGGGCGAAGTACCCACTCCGCTCGCGGAAACGTCCGCTTCGGTGGCAGCTCTGGTCCCGCGCCAGAGGAACCGGACCGTGGGTCGTCGCCGGAGGAACCGGACCGTGGGTCGTCGCCAGGGACTCCGGACCGTGGATCATCATTGGAGGCTCCGGACCGGGAACCCTCGCTGGAGGCTCTGGACCGGGAACCCTTGCAGGAGGCTCCGGACCGCGAACCCTCGCTGGAGGCTCCGGACCGGGAACCCTCACTGGAGGCTCCGGACTGGGAACCCTCGCTGGAGGCTCCTGCCTTGGCACGGGACTGGACACTGTGCCTTGACTGGATATCGGCTCAGAGGAAGGCTCCAGCCTTGGAGATGGAGGTTCCGGACCGTGAACCGTCGCAGGAGGTTCCGGACCGTGGACTGTCTCAGGAGGTTCTGGACCGTGGACTGTCGCCGGAAGCTCTGGACTGGGGAGGCGCATTTATTTTGTGAAGTGTTCTTTGGCTTTCAAGCCTCCCCCTTTTTCCTCCATACATAATAACGGTCATTATGGCTAAACAGTTCTATTTTTTTTTCATCAGACTGGAGGACATTTCTCCAAAAGTACGATCTTCGTCCCCATGTGCAGTTGCAAACCGTAGTCTGGCTTTTTTAATGGCGGGTTTGGAGCAGTGGCTCCTTTCTTGCTGAGTGGCCTTTCAGGTTATGTCGATATAAGACTCGTTTTATAGATACTTTTGTACCGGTTTCCTCCAGCATCTTCACAAGGTCCTTTGCTATTGTTATTATTCTGGGAATGATTTGCACTTTTCGCACCAAAGTACATTCATCTCTAGGAGACAGAACACGTCTCCTTCCTGAGCGGTATGGCGGCTGCATGGTCCCATGGTGTTAATACTTGCGTACTATTGTTTGTACAGATGAACGTGGTACCTTCAGGCATTTGGAAATTGCTCCCAAGGATGAACCAGACTTGTGGAGGTCTACAATTTTATTTCTGAGGTCTTGGCTGATTTCTTTTGATTTTCCCATGATGTCAAGCAGAGGCACTGAGTTTGAAGGTAGGCCTTGAAATACATTCACAGGTACACCTCCAATTGACTCAAATGATGTAAATTAGCCTATCGGAAGCCATGACGTCCTTTTCTGGAATTTTCCAAGCTGTTTAAAGGCACTTCTGACCCACTGGAATTGTGATACTGTGAATTATAAGTGAAATAATCTGTCTGTAAACAATTGTTGGAAAAATTACTTGTGTCATGCACAAAGTAGATGTCCTAACTGACTTGCCAAAACTATGGTTTAACAAAAAAATTGTGGAGTGGTTGAAAAACGAGTTGTGACTCCAACATCATACGTGTATGTAAACTTCAGACTTCAACTGCACACACCACTTTCCCGTTTTTATCAGTTTTATTTTTCAAACAAGTTCTTTTTTTCCATTTCACTTGACCAATTTGGACTATTTTGTGTATGTCCATTACATGAAATCAAAAAATAAAATTCCATTTCAATTCCAAGTTGTAATGCAACAAAATAGGAAAACGCCAAGGGGGATGAATACTTTTGCAAGGCACTGTATGTTATCATTTGTGCAGAAAACACTCCTCAGAAAGAAGGAGTGACTTGACTGACAACCTGGCTTGTATAAACTGATATCCAGGATAAAAACGAGAAGATTGTAAAAAAAAAAAAAGATCCAGTTGTCTCATGACACTGACATATCTTATTTCACCTGCTCTCTGCAAATTACACATGAGATTGTTAATATTGTTGCATGATATTATAATAGTTATTGACAACAGGCATATCAAACAGACTGGTGTAAAAATCTATTTGCGATATTGGCAGTCACAGTAAGAAATGGTTTTGTTATTGTAGCTAAACAACTTAAAACCAGTACATTCATTTCAGACAGACTGGGTATCTGGGATGAACTGAGTCTATCCCAGCGGACATGAATTCACTAAAACAGACATTAATTAGTTTAAGTGCATTTTCCTTATATGAGCAGTTTTATGGTACATTCATTACCTATAAAACAAGATGTACAGTAGAAAGACCATTTAAAAGTGAACCGTTATGTTTCTCTATGATTTTAAAACAACATGTTCCATAAATGTTAGTTGCAGAGAGGGCTGGCAAACCATTTCAATTACAGGAAATTAGACAAATGCATTCCAATTAACATTTAAAAAAAATCTATCTCAATAAATTTACTGAATTGCCTAGTTGGAATAGAATGAACCCCTCCTAAAAAACACTCAACACAAACAAAAGTACATTTTCAGAAAACATATGTTTTGATA
The DNA here is from genome assembly GCF_002021735.2 of Oncorhynchus kisutch. Lineage (NCBI taxonomy): Eukaryota > Metazoa > Chordata > Actinopteri > Salmoniformes > Salmonidae > Oncorhynchus > Oncorhynchus kisutch. Next base: position 27,204,738 of record NC_034201.2, read on the forward strand.
AACTAGAAGTTAACATAATACATCAACTTGTCATTAGGAAACGAGTGCATTCAGTGCACTGCGTAGTCAATGAGCATTCCATTCTGGGGCACTTGCTGATAAGAGGGGGATGGTGAGAGCCTTAGAATGTAGACATGCTGCCAAACGAGGTCAGCTCTATTTATTTACCTCAAATCTAATTTGGGGTAAGGTCACAGAACCAACCTCAAACAGCAGCAAACAATTGACAACATCTAGAGAATTTGTATAAATGCATATCTACCGTACTGTGCATGGTTTACATTTCAGAAAATGTTCCCATTGTGGCTCATTTACAGAACTGTATATTAACTGTCAAGTCTGATCAACTGATAAAATATCAACAAGTTAATGGGTATTTTGACCATAAAAGGGCAAATGAACCCAAGCTGTATGCCTCCTTGACCCTCAAGTACTTTCGGTGAGCTACATGCAGACAATTGCATTTAAAGGGCTGTTTCCACTCCTAGGATGCTATGTTCAACCACCACACATCTCTGTGTCTGAAGGATCGCCAATAAGACAAATAAGGCCTGGGTTCTATGCTTAGCAAGTGCACTGCAACCTAAAGATAGCTCTGGACCACAAAACCAATTAACAGATCAGCTGGGTTGCAGGTACTGAAGTCAGAGTGTGTCATTTGGAGGATCTTAGCACTTCATATATTCTGTGCGCCACTTATTGCACCAATTACACAACTACTGCATTGCCTGCATTAAATATCCACACCGTCATATCCAAGCCTGCTTTTTCCAAGCCTTGCTTGAGGCGATAAGGTTGGAAATAAACTGTTTTGAGGTTTTCCAAATTTTGGTCTCTTACATTACCGCCGCTTATTCGCATTGTCAAAATGGGGCCCTGAGTGTTGTTCACCATTGGTCAAATAGCACCATTCTGGCCACTCTCTCTGTTTTGCTATTGATATGAACAACAGAGTAAAACTAGTTCAATAACAAAGTTATTGTACTGAAATCTTGAGTTCTTGTAAGACGCTGAAAGATCAGAAACAATAGGTTCCGGTGGAGTAGAAAAACTGAGAACCCAGAAAAGTGGAGTCAGGTTATTTCTCTGGAACACCAGTATGAAGAAGACTGTTTGAATGAGTGAGTGTGCACATTTATATAGTGTATTCTTGTAAGCTATGCGATCACTGAGCAGTGGTGGCAGCAATGCCATTTTGTCCATTGTGTCCCTCGCTGTGGCAATGCATCAGGACCTGAAGACATGCACCGCCCGTACCACGTACTGCCTACAGATGGGGCACTCGCTCATGCGTTTGCCGCACTTGCTGCAGGTGACCATGTGGCCGCATTCCAGCAGAACACAGTCAATGGGAGAGTCCATGCAGATCCGACAGAGGTTCTCCTCCTGGCTCTTGGGAGCCGCAGGGTCTATGGTACAACGACAGGGGAAAGAGGAGAGAAGAGAGGTCTCTAATTAAGTGTATTCTAAATAACTACTTGGGTCATCTTTCATTGTTTCATATTTGTCAGGTTGCCCATAAAAGGATACATTTAAGCAGTGGGAACAAATATTTCCATTTGGATTAGTGGATGATTTAGGTGATCTTCAAGTACTTCTCAAAATGCTTTTGAGCATGCTTCTCTTGTCTTTAGAACTTGATACAATACCCTTACCTTTACTTCTTGTATTTGAAACTGGAAAAATGAAAAAAAGAATTGAACTGAATTGAACTAATATATATATACACAGTGCCTTGCGAAAGTATTCGGCCCCCTTGAACTTTGCGACCTTTTGCCACATTTCAGGCTTCAAACAAAGATATAAAACTATTTTTTTGCGAAGAATCAACAACAAGTGGGACACAATCATGAAGTGGAACGACATTTATTGGATATTTCAAACTTTTTTAACAAATCAAAAACTGAAAAATTGGGCGTGCAAAATTATTCAGCCCCCTTAAGTTAATACTTTGTAGCGCCACCTCTTGCTGCGATTACAGCTGTAAGTCGCTTGGGGTATGTCTCTATCAGTTTTGCACATCGAGAGACTGACATTTTTTCCCATTCCTCCTTGCAAAACAGCTCGAGCTCAGTGAGGTTGGATGGAGAGCATTTGTGAACAGCAGTTTTCAGTTCTTTCCACAGATTCTCGATTGGATTCAGGTCTGGACTTTGACTTGGCCATTCTAACACCTGGATATGTTTATTTTTGAACCATTCCATTGTAGATTTAGCTTTATGTTTTGGATCATTGTCTTGTTGGAAGACAAATCTCCGTCCCAGTCTCAGGTCTTTTGCAGACTCCATCAGGTTTTCTTCCAGAATGGTCCTGTATTTGGCTCCATCCATCTTCCCATCAATTTTAACCATCTTCCCTGTCCCTGCTGAAGAAAAGCAGGCCCAAACCATGATGCTGCCACCACCATGTTTGACAGTGGGGATGGTGTGTTCAGGGTGATGAGCTGTGTTGCTTTTACGCCAAACATAACATTTTGCATTGTTGCCAAAAAGTTCAATTTTGGTTTCATCTGACCAGAGCACCTTCTTCCACATGTTTGGTGTGTCTCCCAGGTGGCGTTTGGCAAACTTTAAACGACACTTTTTATGGATATCTTTAAGAAATGGCTTTCTTCTTGCCACTCTTCCATAAAAAGGCCAGATTTGTGCAATATACGACTGATTGTTGTCCTATGGACAGAGTCTCCCACCTCAGCTGTAGATCTCTGCAGTTCATCCAGAGTGATCATGGGCCTCTTGGCTGCATCTCTGATCAGTCTTCTCCTTGTATGAGCTGAAAGTTTAGAGGGACGGCCAGGTCTTGGTAGATTTGCAGTGGTCTGATACTCCTTCCATTTCAATATTACCGCTTGCACAGTGCTCCTTGGGATGTTTAAAGCTTGGGAAATCTTTTTGCATCCAAATCCGGCTTTAAACTTCTTCACAACAGTATCTCGGACCTGCCTGGTGTGTTCTTTGTTCTTCATGATGCTCTCTGCGCTTTTAACGGACCTCTGAGACTATCACAGTGCAGGTGCATTTATACGGAGACTTGATTACACACAGGTGGATTGTATTTATCATCATTAGTCATTTAGGTCAACATTGGATCATTCAGAGATCCTCACTGAACTTCTGGAGAGAGTTTGCTGCACTGAAAGTAAAGGGGCTGAATAATTTTGCACGCCCAATTTTTCAGTTTTTGAAATGTTAAAAAAGTTTGAAATATCCAATAAATGTCGTTCCACTTCATGATTGTGTCCCACTTGTTGTTGATTCTTCACAAAAAAATACAGTTTTATATCTTTATGTTTGAAGCCTGAAATGTGGCAAAAGGTCGCAAAGTTCAAGGGGGCCGAATACTTTCGCAAGGCACTGTATATATATATATATTTTTTTTTTACGGGCTAAAATTCCATACCAGTCATCCCCAGATATAATATATGCCATTTAGCAGACATTTGGAGTAGTCTACAGTTCCCTGGGATTGCTAGCGCCACGCTATTACCAACGTAGCCTAACAGGACCACACACTGGAAATGCTCACCTTGGTTCTGGAGGTCCTTCTGGTTGTTGTAGAGGCGGGTGACCCTCTCCATCAGCTCCCACTTCTCGCAGCAGCCCTTGTAGTTGACAAAGTTGCGGGCCAAGATCTCCTTCAGCTGGCGCACGCTCAGGCCCTCGATGTCCTCAACGCAGCTCAGGTCAGACAGAGAGGCCCTCCGGCCGGGGATCAGGGTCTCCTCGTTGTCTGATGACTGCAGCAACAGGACAATCATGGAGGTGGGTAAAAATAATAATGTATATTTTGTCTGGTCTGTTTTTTGGGGTTTGGCCAGTATGTATTTTGTCTTGTCTTTGTCAACAACAGTGGTTTGCTAAACAAAAAACAACAACCTTTATGAATTTTATTTTGTCTGGTCTACGTGTATTTTGTCTGGTCTTTGAGTCTGTCTCTGCTGCTGTCTGACATTGATTATCCCCTTGGTGGTGATAGGTATCCATTTATCTAACAGCTACTGATTAATCAATCCCAAAACCTTGAACTTAGCAGTTACCTCTTCACCTTCGTCCTCCTCTTCTTCATCATCCTCCTCATCATCATCAGATATCTGCTCTGACTCTGGCTCTGCCTCAGGGGCTGATTGTTCTGGCCTCAATGTGTCGGGGCTGATAGGGCCCTGTGTCTGGGGAGGGGATGGTGTGCCTGGGGAAGGGACGTTGTTGTGAGCCCTGGGCTGGGAGGACACGGTCTCACTGCTGGTGCTGGTGCTGGGGGTCTGCTGGCCCAAGACCAGCTCAACCAGCTCCTCCTTTTCCCGGCACGTCTGGGTGGGCACCTCATGCAGGTGGAGGTAGTCGCGCAGCTGCCGCACCTAGTTTTTGGGGTTATTGTTGAATTCCATCTAACACCATTTAGATATTCCCTATTCGTCTGTATAATTACAACAACAAAAAAACTCCATTACTATGCACCTATAATGCAGTTACTAAAACATCATGTCATCTTGACATCTTAGTACAATGTCTAACTAATGTAATTAGTGTTATTACACAGATATACAAATAACAGAATGAAATGTGTTATTGCTTTAGCTTTCTCTTGACTTAGCTACAATATACACTACTCAAAAAAAATAAAGGGAACACTAAAATAACACATCCTAGATCTGAATGAATGAAATATTCTTATTAAATACTTTTTTCTTTACATAGTTGAATGTGCTAACAACAAAATCACACAAATTATCAATGGAAATCAAATGTATCAACCCATGGAGGTCTGGATTTGGAGTCACACTCAAAATTAAAGTGGAAAACCACACTACAGGCTGATCCAACTTTGATGTAATGTCCTTAAAACAAGTCAAAATGAGGCTCAGTAGTGTGTGTGGCCTCCCCGTGCCTGTATGACCTCCCTACAACGCCTGGGCATGCTCCTGATGAGGTGGCGGATGGTCTCCTGAGGGATCTCCTCCCAGACCTGGACTAAAGCATCTGCCAACTCCTGGACAGTCTGTGGTTTAACGTGGCGTTGATGGATGGAGCGAGACATGATGTCCCAGATGTGCTCAATTGGATTCAGGTCTGGGGAACGGGCGGGTCAGTCCATAGCATCAATACCTTCCTCTTGCAGGAACTGCTGACACACTCCAGCCACATGAGGTCTAGCATTGTCTTGCATTGTCTTGCATTAGGAGGAACCCAGGGCCAACCGCACCAGCATATGGTCTCACAAGGGATCTGAGGATCTCATCTCGGTACCTAATGGCAGTCAGGCTACCTCTGGCGAGCACATGAAGGGCTGTGCGGCCCCCCCAAAGAAATGCCACCCCACACCATGACTGACCCACCGCCAAACCGGTCATGCTGGAGGATGTTGCAGGCAGCAGAACGTTCTCCACGGAGTCTCCAGACTCAGTCACATCTGTCACGTGCTCATTGTGAACCTGCTTTCATCTGTGAAGAGCACAGGGCGCCAGTGGCGAATTTGCCAATCTTGGTGTTCTCTGGCAAATGCCAAACGTCCTGCACGGTGTGGGGCTGTAAGCACAACCCCCACCTGTGGACGTCGGGCCCTCATACCACCCTCATGGAGTCTGTTTCTGACCGTTTGAGCAGACACATGCACATTTGTGGCCTGCTGGAGGTCATTTTACAGGGCTCTGGCAGTGCTCCTCCTGCTCCTCCTTGCACAAAGGCGGAGGCAGCGGTCCTGCTGCTGGGTTGTTGCCCTCCTACGGCCTCCTCCACGTCTCCTGATGTACTGGCCTGTCTCCTGGTAGCGCCTCCATGCTCTGGACACTACACTGACAGACACAGCAAAACCTTCTTGCCACAGCTCGCAATGATGTGCCATCCTGGATGATCTGCACTACCTGAGCCACTTGTGTGGGTTGTAGACTCCGTCTCATGCTACCACTACAGTGAAAGCACCGCCATCATTCAAAAGTGACCAAAACATCAGCCAGGAAGCATAGAAACTGAGAAGTGGTCTGTGGTCACCACCTGCAGAACCACTCCTTTATTGGGGGTGTCTTGCTAATTGCCTATAATTTCCACCTGTTGCCTATTCCATTTGCACAACAGCATGTGAAATGTATTGTTAATCAGTGTTGCTTCCTAAGTGGACAGTTTGATTTCACAGAAGTGTGATTGACTTGGAGTTACATTGTGTTGTTTAAGTGTTCCCTTTATTTTTTTGAGCAGTGTATATAGTTAGACATGTAACTTAACCTAATGCATTTGTCCTTGTTTATTTGCCATCAACTGTTTTAAAAAAAGAGCAGTGGGCCTCCCGGGTGGCGCAGTGGTTAAGGGCGCTGTACTGTGGTCAGGGGTCACGCCCAGGCTCTGTCGTAACCAGCCGCGACCGGGAGGTCCGTGGGGCGATGCACAATTGGCCTAGCGTCGTCCGGGTTAGGGAGGGCTTGGCCGGTAGGGAAATCCTTGTCTCATCGCGCACCAGCGACTCCTGTGGCGGGCTGGGCGCAGTGCGCGCTAACCAAGGTTGCCAGTTGCACGGTGTTTCCTCCGACACATTGGTGCGGCTGGCTTCCGGGAGACAAGATAGTAGCCACTAAACAATTGGATACCACGAAATTGGGGAGAAAAAAGGGGTAAAATTCAAATTAAAAATTACATTAAAATAAATTTAAAAAGAGCAGCGGCACACCTTGAGTCGCATCAACTGGGCGCGGTCGAATAGGGTTCCGTGAAAGTGCTGGCATGTGTGGCAGAGGCGCGGGCGCGGCGGCTCCAGCTGCACAGAGCAGTGGCCGCAGTAGTTCTTCTTGCAGTCCACGCAGACATGCTGGGTTAATGAGAGAGGACAGGACACAGTGAGGGTGAAACTCTTACCAAGGAATGAACAGTCACAGTAAGGGGTGTGAAAGAATAACAGTGCGTGTGGAATGTGCAGGCTACCTGAGCTCTAGACTAGAACCTTATTGATGGGTATTTGAGTAGTTGAATCAAGTATGATAGCCATACTGTACAAAAACTGTACAAAAAAGATGATAAGATCTTACTTCCATGCACGTTCAGTAATAACTAATATAAAATGCAATTTGCTGTTTACTTTGCAGGTGAGATTGTGTGTGGCAACTGGCAGGCAAACATGTCAGGAGGGCAAGGCCTGTTGGAGAAATAACTGACCTACATTTGCAAGTGATTTAAACAGCCTTCTAAAAAATAGTCACTATTCTAGAGGTGTAGCCTACTGTTTAGGATTTTCCAGAACATGAGCATCTCTGTGTTGTAAGATTGACGAGTACAGGGTCAGTTACTGTCAGCTACTAATTAATTACTTACCGACATAGTGAATCTAAGAATTGTAGTGAATCACAGAAGTCTAAATTCTAGTAACTCTGTTGACAATCAAATCTGTTACTTTGGAGTCTGTAGCAGCTCATCTGTATCAAATCCTCTTGGATCTGTTTCAAGTCACACTCTGTTACCCAAATTTCAGATGAGAGCTGACCAGCCAGCCCTCCTTTACAATATTTATCAAGGTATTACCAAGTGCCTCTTACCTTCCTAGCGATGGTGTCGAATTGGCCTCCGCAGGCCTTGCACATATGTTCGGGAGAGGTCAGGGATTGGCTGTAGCCCGAGTTTGTGTAGGCCTGGCGCCAGGAGCTGACGTTTTCTTCCACTGTGGCGGTGGGTTCTAAACAACACCAGCTACAACAGGATGTCCACATGCTCCTGCCTGTTCACACAAAATACATACACAGGAAATTACATCACTTTCTCATGGAAAGACTTGCACATGGAATTAGAATCTTAATTCTAGTTCTATGGACTTACATCACAAAGGTGCATAGAAAAACAGAGTTGCCTAGTAAGGAAATGTGATTGCAGAATAGTGAAGCATGGCTTTCAGATTAATTGTATAGATATTAGTGATGGGGGGGGGGGGGGGGGGGGGGGATTGAAACAGTTACATATCGGGATATTATTTGACAATATATTGTATCGTATTGACAATATCGCAATATTATTTTGTTCACTAATACCGGACCCAAAACTTTTCCTTCATAGCTTGTTCTCTGTTTTCAGCACCTTTATTTCCCTGAACTGATCAAAGCTAATTTTCTCATAGCTCTCTCTCGTCCCTCGGCAGCAGACATATGGTGACATATGGTGAGCAATATGTTTGGATCATCGAAACACAACAAAATCACAGTATCGAATCACAATACATATAGAATAGCGAGAATCGCAAAACATATCGTATCGGCACCTAAGTATTGTGATAATATAGTATTGCGAGTTCCCTGGCAATTCCCAGCCCTTGTACATACAGTTGAAGTCGGAAGTTTACATACACCTTAGCCAAGTAAATTTAAACTCAGTTTTTCACCATTCTTGACATTTAATCCAAGTAAAAATTCCCTGTCTTAGGTCAGTTAGGATCACCACTTTATTTTAAGAATGTGAAATAGAATAATAGCAGTGATTTATTACACATTCCCAGAGGCTCAGAAGTTAACATACACTCAATTAGTATTTGGTAGCATTGCCTTTAAATTGTTTAACTTGGGTCAAATGTTTTGGGTAGCCTTCCACAATAAGTTGGGTGAATTTTGGCCCATTCCTCCTAACAGAGCTGGTGTAATTGAGTCAGGTTTGTAGGACTCCTTGCTCGCACACGCTTTTTCAGTTCTGCCCACAAATTTTCTATAGGATTGAGGTCAGGGCTTTGTGATGGCTACTCCAATACCTTGACTTTGTTGTCCTTGAGCCATTTTGCCACAACTTTGCTTGCAAGTAAGATTGGGGTCATTGTCCATTTGGAAGACCCATTTGCGACCGAGCTTTAACTTCCTGACTGATGTCTTGAGATGTTGCTTCAATATATTCACATAATTTTCCTTCCTCATGTAACCATCTATTTTGTGAAGTGCACCAGTCCCTCCTGCAGCAAAGCACCCCCACAACATGATGCTGCCAACCCCGTGCATCACAGTTGGGATGGTGTTCTTCAGCTTGCAAGCCTCACCCTTTTCCTCCAAACATAACAATGGTTATTATGGCCAAACAGTTCTATTTTTGTGTCACCAGGCCAGAGGACAAACCAGAGGACAAAAGTACAATCTTTGTCCCCATGTGCAGTTGCAAACCGTAGTCTGGCTTTTTTTATGGCGGTTTTGGAGCAGTGGCTTCTTCCTTGCTGAGCGGCCTTTCAGGTTATGTCGATATAGGACTCGTTTTACTGTGGATATACAGTGGGGTAAAAAAGTATTTAGTCAGCCACCAATTGTGCAAGTTCTCCCACTTAAAAATATGAGAGAGGCCTGTAATTTTCATCATTAGGTACACTTAGACAAAATGAGAACTTTTAAAAAATCCAGAAAATCACATTGTAGGATTTTTTATGAATTTATTAGCAAATTATGGTGGAAAATAAGTATTTGGTCACCTACAAACAAGCAAGATTTCAGACTCTCACAGACCTGTAACTTCTTCTTTAAGAGTTGAAGTGTACCTATGATGAAAATTACAGGTCTCTCTCATCTTTTTAAGGGGGAGAACTTGCACAATTGGTGGCTGACTAAATACTTTTTTGCCCCACTGTAGATACTTTTGTACCCTTGTTTCCCCCAGCAGCTTCACAAGGTCCTTTGCTGTTGTTCTGGGATTGATTTGCACTTTTTGCACCAAAGTACATTCTTCTCTAGGAGACAGAACGCATCTCCTTCCTGAGCGGTATGACGGCTGCGTGGTCCCATGGTGTTTATACTTGCGTACTGTTGTTTGTACAGATGAACGTTGTACCTTCAGGCATTTGGAAATTGCTCCCAAGGATGAACCAGACTTGTGGAGGTCTTGGCTGATCTCTTTTGATTTTCCCATGATGTCAAGCAAAGAGGCACTGAGTTTGAAGGTAGGCCTTGAAATACATTCACAGGTACTTGACTCAAATGATGTCAATTAGCCTATAAGAAGCTTATAAAGCCATGACATCATTGTCTCGAATTTTCCAAGCTGTTTAAAAGGCACAGTCAACTTAATGAATGTAAACTTCTGACCCATTGGAATTGTGATACAGTGAAATAATCTGTCTATAAACAATTGTTGGAAAAATTGCTTGTGTCATGCACAAAGTAGATGTCCTAACCGACTTGCCAAAACAATAGTTTGTTAACAAGAAATGTGTGGAGTGGTTGAAAAACTAGTTTTAATGACTCCAACCTAAGTGTATGGAAACTTCCGACTTCAACTGTATGCATGTTATGAAATCCTGAATCACCTGAAAATGTTGGGGGGGGGGAACAAGCAACATTGAAGGATCAATATTCCATTCTCTAAAGAAGTAATACACTGAGTATATAAAACATAAGAAACACCTTCCTAATACAGTGGGTCATTCTGACTGTTTTCTATATAGGTGCCTACCGATGTCTGGTGCACACGGCATCTTATTGAGAGAAGCTCCAATTAAATATTATAACAGCACAGCAATGAATGACTATGTCTTGTCTAGGCCAACAGCGGGTGCTAGGTGTAATACAATCGATACTAATTGCTGTTTTAATTAGCCCACAACGTGCCTCTGTGGTGGTCACGCCTAGAATAACGTGGACATTGCATGGGAGGGGCACCTTGCAAAATGCAAATCAAACAATCATCAGTTGATTTTTGGATTCCAAAAGAATGGATAAATAAATCAAGGCATGCACAATACAGAGATATTTAGCCTACATTAAACTATCCCTGTGATTGACGCAAGGGCGTGTGATCGAATGGCCTTGATGCTGCATGATGTTTCATTCCACCCAGCCATTTCGAATGGGATATCCCAGATCCTTGCCAAGAGGACAGGAAAAAATTAAGGATGGCATCTTCGAACAATAAAGGGGATAAGCCTCCATTTTGAAATTATTTGACATCATGCAACTACTAACTGAGATTTGGACATAAACTACCTCACTCTAATTTCTTAGACCCGCCGGCTTGTCTGATCACACTGATGCGCAAGCGACCTTACCTGGGTGACCCGGAGCAAATCCTCTTTGTAACGGCCATCTCGGATTGCTGAAACAATCACACACATGCAAGGTCTCAAAGCCAGGATTTTGTCGTAAGCATAAACTTGGTTCACTGTGTTGTTCAATGTCTGGCCATACAACCAACTGGCTGGTATGAAAATCTACTGTTGGTAGACTGTTCGCATCTTCAAGGAAATGACGTCAGTTTAGCGCCAGCTGTTTGGTTCCTGTCTTGGCGGGAATTTTGTGCACCCGAAAACATGGACGTGGCGATGAATGAGGTAGATTCTGAGCAAATTCAAACAGAAGTTCAACTGAAGAAAGATGAGGCCCCTGCGAAGTTGTCTAGTAGTAGATATGAGCTGCCATGGTAAGGTTTACTAGCTAGACTAGTTGGCTAATTGCAATATTTCTGTATTTCTTAGCGGACTGAAATCGCTCAGCACATCTAGTAGTGCTAATGGCTAATTAGCTAGCTAACATTAGCTAGCCAGCACAAGCATGAGTACAGATGCTAGCATTGTACTTAACTACGCAAGGCATACTATTAGCTATGAAAACAAACCCATTCTGCGTGCCTTTCAAAAAGTAAGTAGATAGCTTGCTATGTAATGTTATGTCAAATATACTGGTAACTAGCTATCTTTTAAGCATCTCATAGAGCAACAGCTAGCTAGTGCAAGTTATAGAAATAATAATTTGATGGGTGCTAATTTGTCCTGTTTTGCACATGTACACGTGTTTTATACACATACGTGAATTGGAAATGTGTGTTTTTATTGCATATCCCAACTCTGCCTGACACCCTCGCGGAGAGTACGGTCACAGCCCGGCCCTGCTAAAGGGACAATGACAGATTGTCACCTTGTCGTCTCGGGGATTTGAAATGGCAATCTTTCAGTACTGGCCCAACGATCCAACCACTAGACTACCTGCCGCCCATATCTACCCTCCATATATATCGTGTGAATCACTATGAATTGCTTGTTGCTGATAGCTATGCGTGTTCTGAATATCTCACAGGGTTGAAAAATACAGACCCTTGAAGTTGAATGAAATAGTAGGCAACGAGGAGACTGTTAGCAGATTGGAGGTAAAGTATCCTCAATATTTTATTACAGTAGTTTGACAGTTTCAATACATTTGATACTAAATAATAGCTACTTGTATGAATTATTGTTCCATTCTTTCTTACAGGTGTTTGCCAGAGAGGGAAATGTGCCAAACATCATTATTGCAGTGAGTGACTGAAATGATTCATTCTTAAATCATAACTATATGATATTACATACTGAGATGTTGGCGCAGAGTAATAGTATGCAAGTTATGCCATCTCTTTTTAAACACAATTATCAATATTATAGGGTCCCCCCGGTACAGGAAAGACCACCAGTATTCTGTGTTTGGCGCGAGCTCTTCTGGGCCCAGCCATGAAAGATGCTGTCCTGGAACTGAACGCCTCTAATGACAGGTGAGTAAGTGAAGTCTACCATGAAAAATGTTACACTGGAATACTTAAGTGCACAACATGTGAGTCCAGGAGCTGCATTTTGAGTTAAAATCACGTTGTGTTTCTTTAGAAAGTGAAGCCTACACTAACAAATTGTCATCCACCTTCCTCAGAGGCATCGATGTAGTTCGAAACAAGATCAAGATGTTTGCCCAGCAGAAAGTCACCCTCCCTAAAGGGAGACACAAGATCATCATCCTGGATGAGGCTGACAGGTAAGTCAACTGAGGGTCACGACATCTAAGCTGAAAGCTGATCTAGTGTACCTGTACCTATAAACGGCTGTGCTTGTGCCATCAGTATGACAGACGGAGCCCAGCAGGCCTTGAGGAGGACCATGGAGATATACTCTAAAACCACACGCTTCGCTCTGGCATGCAACGCCTCCGACAAGATCATTGGTGACTGTCCTTTTTAATTTATTTTTGAGAAAATATTTAACATTTCTGCATTGTTGGTTAAGGACTTGTAAGTAAGCATTTCATGTTAAGGTCTACTCCGGGTTGTATTCGGTGCATGTAACAAATAACATTTGATTTAACAGTTTAACACCGGTGCTGTCGTATTGAATAGAGACCCTAGTGTAAGCGACAGTCGCATTACAAAACCAACCTGGCTTTTTCACTGTTGTGATGGTCTTCCATGTTGCTGTGCCCCATCCTCCACAGAGCCCATCCAGTCACGTTGTGCAGTCCTGCGCTACACCAAGCTGAGGGACGAGCAGATCATGATGCGTCTGCTGGAGGTGGTGGAGAGGGAGAACCTGGTCACCAGCAATGACGGCCTGGAGGCCATCATCTTCACCGCCCAGGGAGACATGAGACAGGTGGGGAAAGGGGCCAACTGTCCTCAACCTCCATGTTGGCTCTAAGGGTTCCATGAGAATAGCATTCTTGTTACCATTGACTAGATTGGGAATGTCTTAGGCGGTTTGGGTGTAAACATGGCACCCTTTAAAAATCTGAAGTTTGTTGAACAATGTATATCCATGGCTCCTCATAGTGCCTTGTACTTTTGGGCCAAGTCTGGTTGAGACGTGTGAAACTATAACTTAAGCTGTCTTTTTTTGCATCATCAGGCGCTGAATAACCTACAGTCCACAAACTCTGGGTTTGGCTACATTAACAGTGAGAATGTGTTCAAGGTACAGTTCTGTTTCCAAACCTGTCATTTTAGAACACAAAGTTGACAAATGCCTAGCTCTGTTTCGAATGAAAGAAAAGTAAAGAATTGTTTTTCTCAGGTGTGTGATGAGCCACATCCCCTGTTGGTGAAAAGCATGCTCGAACACTGTGTCAATGCAAACATTGATGAGGCTTACAAGGTATTGCAATCCACATTCAATAACAGTAGACATAAATATAATCATATGGCTCTCAATGAATAACCCTAATTTCTGTAGCCTTTAAGCATGGTTCTTGAAGTGACCAATAACTGATTAGTTAGAATATAGTATGAGCATATAGCTGATATACAGTGGGGCAAAGTATTTAGTCAGCCACCAATTGTGCAAGTTCTCCCACTTAAGATGAGAGGCCTGTAATTTATCATAGGTACACTTAGACAAAATGAGAGAGAGGAAAAAATCCAGAAAATCACGTTGAATTTTTAACAAATTTATTTGCAAATTATGGTGGAAACTAAGTATTTGGTCACCTACAAACAAGCAAGATTTCTGGCTCACAGACCTGTAACTTACTTCTTCTTTAAGAGGCTCCTCTGTCCTCCACTCGTTACCTGTATTAATGGCACCTGTTTGAACTTGTTATCAGTATAAAAGACACCTGTCCACAACCTCAAACAGTCACACTCCAAACTCCACTATGGCCAAGACCAAAGAGCTGTCAAAGGACACCAGAAACAAAATTGTAGACCTGCACCAGGCTGGGAAGACTGAATCTGCAATAGGTAATCAGCTTGGTTTGAAGAAATTGACTGTGGGAGCAATTATTAGGAAATGGAAGACATACAAGACCACTGATAATCTCCCTCGATCTGGGGCTTCACGCAAGATCTCACCCCGTGGGGTCAAAATGATCACAAGAACGGTGAGCAAATATCCCAGAACCACACGGGGGGACCTAGTGAATGACCTGCAGAGAGCTGGGACCAAAGTAACAAAGCCTACCATCAGTAACACACTACACCACCAGGGACTCAAATCCTGCAGTGCCAGACGTGTCCCCCTGCTTAAGCCAGTACATGTCCAGGCCCGTCTGAAGTTTGCTAGAGAGCATTTGGATGATCCAGAAGAAGATTGGGAGAATGTCATATGGTCAGATGAAACCAAAATATAACTTTTTGGTAAAAACTCAATTCGTTGTGTTTGGAGGACAAAGAATGCTGAGTTGCATCCAAAGAACACCATACCTACTGTGAAGCATGGGGGTGGAAACATCATGCTTTGGGGCTGTTTTTCTTCAAAGGGACCAGGACGACTGATCCGTGTAAAGGAAAGAATGAATGGGGCCATGTATCGTGAGATTGAGTGAAAACCTCCTTCCACCAGCAAGGGCATTGAAGATGAAACGTGGCTGGGTATTTCAGCATGACAATGATCCCAAACACACCGCCCGGGCAATGGAGTGGCTTCGTAAGAAGCATTTCAAGGTCCTGGAGTGGCCTAGCCAGTCTCCAGATCTCAACCCCATAGAAAATCTTGAGGGAGTTGAAAGTCCATGTTGCCGAGCAACAGCCCCAAAACATCACTGCTCTAGAGGAGATCTGCATGGAGGAATGGGCCAAAATACCAGCAGTGTGTGTGAACCTTGTGAAGACTTACAGAAAACATTTGACCTCTGTCATTGCCAACAAAGGGTATATAAAAGTATTGAGAAACTTTTGACCAAATACTTATTTTCCACCATAATTTGCAAATAAATTCCTACAATGTGATTTTCTGGATTTTTTTCTCTATAATTTTGTCTGTCATAGTTGAAGTCTACCTATGATGAAAATTACAGGCCTCATCTTTAAGTGGGAGAACTTGCACAATTGGTGGCTAACTAAATACTTTTTTGCCCCACTGTATAATACACACACACACACAGTACCAGTCAAAAGTTGACACCTACTCATTCAAGGGTTTTTCTTTATTTGCACTGTTTTCTACATTGTGGAATAAGAGTGAAGACAGAAAAACACATGGAATTATATAACCAAAAGTGTAAAACAAATCAAAATAGATTGTCTTCAAAGTAGCCACGCTTTTCCTTGACCGCTTTGCATTCTCTCAACCAGCTTCACCTGGAATGCTTTTCCTTCACTCTGCGGTCCAACTCATCCCAAACCATCTCAATTTGGTTGAGGTTGGGAAATTGTGGAGGCCAGGTCATCTGATGTAGCATTCTATCACTCTCCTTCTTGGTCAAATAGCCCTTACACAGCCTGGAGGTGTGTGTTGGGTCATTGTCCTGTTGAAAAACAAATGATAGTGGGACAAAGTGCAAACCAGATGGGATGACTAATCGTTGCAGAATGCTGTGGTAGCCGTGCTGGTTAAGCATGCTTCGAATTCTAAATGAAAAACAAACAACAAAATCACCAGCAAGGCACCCCCACACCACCATGTAACACGGTGAGAAATTTGGGCTGCAATCGGAGGTGCACACCTCCGATTGCAGCCCAAATATCCCACCGTGTTACATGGAGGTGTGGGGGTGCCTTGCTGGTGATTATTTTTTTAAATTTAGAATTCGAATCACGCTTAACCAGCACGGCTACTTCAGCATTCTGCAACGATATGTCATCCCATCTGGTTTGCACTTGGTCCCACTAGCATTTGTTTTTCAACAGGACAATGACCCAAAACACACTTCCAGGCTGTGTAAGGGGTATTTTACCAAGAAGGAGGATGGAGTGCTGCATCAGATGACCTGACCTCCACAATCACCCAACCTCAACCCAATTGAGATGGTTTGGGATGAGTTGGACCGAAGAGTGAAGGATAAGCAGCCAAAAAGCGCAAATATTTAATGATTTTTTTTATTTATTTTTTTACAATTGGTTACATGATTCCATGTGTTATTTCATAGTTGATGTCTTAACTATTCTACAATGTAAAAAATAAAGAAAACCCCTTGAATGAGTAGGTGTCCTAACTTGACTGGTACTGTATATGTATGTACACTACCGTTCAAAAGTTTGGGGTCACTTAGAAATGTCCTTGTGCTTTAGTTGTTTTGTCCATTAAAATATCAAATTGATCAGAAATACAGTGTAGATATTGTTAATGTTGTAAATGACTATTGTAGCTGGAAACGGCTGATAAAAAAATATATATACCTACAGAGGCCCATTATCAGCAACCATCACTCCTGTTTTACAATGGCATGTTGTGCTAGCTAATCCAAGTTTATAATTTAAAAGGCTAATTGATCATTAGAAAACCCTTTTGCATTTGTTAGCACAGCTGAAAGCTGCTATGAATAAAGAAGCAATATAACTGGCCTTCTTTAGACTAGTGGAGTATTTGGAGCATCAGCATTTGTGGGTTCGATTATAGGCTCAAAATGGCCAGAAACAAAGACATTTCTTCTGAAACTCGTCAGTCTATTCTTGTTCTGAGAAATGAAGGCTATTCCATGCGAGAAATTGCCAAGAAACTGAAGATCTCGTACAACGCTGTGTACTACTCCCATCACAGAACAGCGCAAACTGGGTTTAACCAGAATAGAAAGAGTGGGAGGCCCCAGGGCACAACTGAGCAAGAGGACAAGTACATTAGTGTCTAGTTTGAGAAACTGGCAGCTTCATTAAATAATACCCGCAAAACACCAGTCTCATTGTCGACAGCGAAGAGGTGACTCCGGGATGCTGGCCTTTTAATGGACACAAAAAAGTGATTCTTTCAAAAAACAAGGACATTTCACAAGGGACCGCAAACTTGTGTGTGATATAAATTAGTCACACTTTATTTGGATAGTCACCTATAGATTTACAGATGGTCAAAATAATCTATGCAATTGCTTGTTTAGATTATTGAGCAGCTGTGGGCCCTGGGTTACTCCCCTGAGGACATCATCGGTAACATCTTCAGAGTGTGTAAGACCTTCCAGATGCCGGAGTATCTCAAGCTGGAGTTCATAAAGGTAAGAGATGAAAAACAAGTCGGCAGTTGTATATTGTCTCATGTCAGATCCTTTCCTGTGTTTTCTTTTCTGAAAGGATTTAGTTGGGTGAAACAGAATGGCTGAAGTGCCAAAATGTAAGCCATATCACCTCTTCATTACTGTCCCTTTTCTCAGGAGATAGGCTACACACACATGAAGGTGGCAGAGGGCGTGAACTCCCTGCTGCAGATGGCAGGCCTCCTGGGTCGACTGTGCAGCAAGACGGCCACCCCGGATACCAGCTAACACCCCACCCACGCTGCCACCCATCTCAGCACTGTCTCTCCTCCCACCTGTCTGTCTCGCCGGGGTTGTGTTCATTAGGGGAAACACTTTCTACGAAATGCACATTTACATTTTTTGTTATTGTCCTTCCATGTTTGGCTGGTTTCTTCTGTTTCGTTCATAATGTACACGACTTTGCTTCAAAACGCTGACTAAGAGTCCTGGGGAGTTCTGTTTAGACATTTCTGGATGAAATACATTTTGTATTTTATACAAGTTAATGTAAATACTATTGTAAGTCACTTCTGTAATAAATCAGTGTTGTAATTACGACTTATTGGAATATAAAGAGGTTGTAAACTTAAGTTTTGAATTAAGGATTTATTATTACAGACTGACATGTTATCTACATTTTAACTGTTTGAGCTCTTTTATTCATTTTGTAACACTCCAACAATCAAAGTACTGTACATGGTTCCCCTACATTTTTAGACTCAAGGGAATTCATTATGAAGTAACACTGTTTGGGTGTTTACCCTTATGGCATTGCTCTGGTATAGCACATTGAAATTTGTATCACTTAGCATTTATCCAAGCATCTCAACAAAGATGGTAAGAACATTCCATTCCCATAGTCATCTACTCGTTGAGCATGTAGTTTCCATATCATGCCGTTTTGTTCACATAAACTGGTTCATCTGTGACAAATAAAAGTAAATTCCTAGTTAATTACATGTAAGCAATCATTTAGCACAGTGTTTCCCCAACTCCAGCCCTTGAGCATCTCCAACAGTACACATTTTGTTGTAGCCCCAGCCAAAAACACTTGATTTAACAAGTAGAATCAGGTGTGCTTGTCTGGGGCCACAACAAATATGTACTTTTGGGGGTACTGGAGGACCGGAGTTGTGGAAATGTGGATTTAGCAGACAATCTTACCCAAAGTGACTTACAATTAGTGCATTCATCCTACGTTCATAGCAATTATTATAAAGCACTATGGTGACTTACCGTCCCCTGACCCCATTTTCATTTGGTCCAGGAATTCAGTGTTCTGGTAATCTGATCCATCTGTTAGTTGTAAGGTGTGGGGAGAATAATCTTAGTTAAATATCAAATGTAACTCCAAGATCAAAACTAAACTTTTCCAAAATAAATCTTCATAAATATGACTTAATTCAAGGGAAGGATAGGCCTGTATTCCTTTTAATGTGCATACCAGAGTCATGGCTGATTGTATCACTAGATGGAAAAACATTCTCATATGAACATTGATCATCATCTAGAAAGAAAGACATTTAATCAAATTACATTGACATCCAAATAAGGCAAGTGACAATCAAATAAGTGTGTTAGTCACATGCAAAGGGGTGCAGATGTAATTGCAAGGAACAGTGACATTTTTATGCTCTTGTGCTCCAACAGTGCAAGTCAAAGAGCAGTGAGTTGCAATTACTAATTGGATATCATGAAATTGGGCAGAAAACAAAAAAGAAAAGTGAGTGAAACAAAAATAAAATACTAAGTAAGAATAGAAAAAGATCACAAGACATACACACGTGTAATATATATATACACACAAAATATACAGAGTGTACAAAACATTAAGAACATTTTCTTACTATTGAGTTGCACCCCCTTTTGCCCCCAGAACAATCTAAATTTGTCATGGCATGGACTCCACATGAGGTCAAAGGGATTCTGGCCCACGCTGACTCCAATGCTTGCCACAGTTGTGTCAATTGTGCTGGATGTCCTTTGGGTGGTGGACCATTATTTGATACACAAGAAAATGTTGAGTGGAAAACCCAGCAGTGTTGCAGTTCTTGACACAAACCAGTGCACCTTGAATGTCCTTGTCTCAATTGTGTCAAGGCTTAAAAATCCTTCTTTAACCAGTCCTCTCCTCTTCATCTACACTGATTGAAGTGGATTTAACAGGTGACATCAATAAGGGATTATAGCTTTCACCTGGTCAGTCTGTCATGGATAAAGCAGGTGTCCTTAATGTTTTGTATGCTCAGGGTATATATACATATTTTCAACAAGTTTGCTGCAGTTAAGTGGCAAAATATGTAAACAAGGATACTTGTCCATAGAGTGATGAGTGAGCAACAAGGATAAATATCCTTTGGGGGGTGGGGGGAGGGCTGATAGTCTGGGGGAATAAGCTATTGGCCAGTCTGCCTATACTGTGCTCTGAGCACATCAGAGCACATACAAAGAAGTTATCGAGAATGTTTTAGTCCAGTGTAGGTAGACTGCCATGTATTGTTGCCTGTACCTATTGATGTGGTTTTTACTGAAGCTTGACATTACTTTTAACTGCAGCAGACTACATTATCTGCGAGGATATCACCTGACCCACCCACTTGCCTCCCCTCCTTTAGGTGTTGCATGTTCTTTCCATTAGCCTTACAATAAATGGCTCTACTGATCAAAATGCATAAATGGTGGGCCGCCCAACTTTCTTTTCAGTATGTTTTGGATTCATAAAAAGGCCCAGGGAGTGGGCGAGAGGAAGGGGGTTGTTTATTTGTTCCTTTTGAGTGTTTTTTCCCCCTCATTCCACCTGGTTCCATCTGATAAAACCGTAGGCATACAAATTGTATTCATGTCATTGGATAAATCATACTTACCACTTTCAGAATGTCTGGTCTCTGCATTTGTACTCTCATCAACATTCTGGTACACTAACACTGGGATTGGATCACTGTAAAAACAATAGGCACGTGTATTATTATTCACAGAAAAAAAATACAGATTAATTGTAAGTATATAACGTTTTACATGGAAATCAAAACATTAGCAGATAGATACTTACACATATGTTGCTTCAAAGTTTCCCATCGGAGCTAAAATGACACAATTGAAAAGGCAGTTAGTGCTGAGGAATTTGGTAGTGTGAATTAGCCTATTAATAGTGTTACCACACTAACCACGTTTCCATCCACAGTTTTTATGAGATGTAAAGTCATAATGTATATACAAAAAAGTCACAACAGCTGTGATGGAAACAGGAAGTTTCAGTACAATTTTATGAATGCCAACAGATCATTGAGATCTTGTGTTGGTGAAATACATTATGAGAGAAATGGTGGTGGAAACGCTTTTATGCGCAAATATTGATATAACAACCATCATATCGAGGTAAACTTGGAGTCATGCGACAATATTGTGTGTGGTCCTCTTTACTACTGTGGAAAGCTTTACAACCATTTAAAAAAGAATAATTATGGAGTTGGTCCCCCTTTGCTGCTATAACAGCCTCCACTCTTCTGGGAAGGCTTTCCATTAGATGTTGGAACGTTGCTGCAGGGACTTGCTTCCAATCAGCCACAAGAGCATTAGGGAGGTCAGGCACTGATGTTGGGCAATTAGACCTGGCTCGCAGTCTGCGTTCTAATTGATCCCAAAGGTGTTCGATGGAGTTGAGGTCAGGGCTCTGTGCAGGCCAGTCAAGCTCTTCCACACCGATCTCGACAAACCATTTCTGTATGGACCTCACTTTGTGCATGGGGGCATTGTCATGCTGAAACAGTAAAGGATCTTCACCAAACTGTTGCCACAAAGTTGGAAGCACAGAATCATATAGAATGTCATTGTATGCTGTAGTGTTAAGATGTCCCGTCATTGGAACTAAGGGGCCTAGCCCGAACCATGAAACACAGCCCCAGACCATTATTCCTCCACCAAACTTTACAGTTGACATTATGCATTGAGTCAGGAAATATTCTCCTGGCATCCGCCAAACCCTGACTTGTCAGCTGGACTGCAAGATTGTGAAGCGTGATCCATCACTCCAGAGAACGCGTTTACACTGCTCCAGAGTCCAATGTCGGTGAGCTGAGCTCTTCGGTAAAGCCATTCTACTGCCAATTTTTGTCTATTGAGATTGCATGGCTGTGTGCTCGATTTTATACACCTGTCAGCAACGGGTGTGGCTAAAATAGGTGATCAACTAATTCTATCGGGTGTCCACACACTTTGTATATATATACAGTACCAGTCAAAGGTTTGGACACCTACTCATGCAAGGGTTTTTCATTATTTTTTACTATTTTCTACATTGTAGAATAATAGTGAAGACATCAAAACTATGAAATAACACATATGGAATCATGTAGTAACCAAAAAACAGTTAAACAAAGAGCCCTAGGAACATGCCTCAGGACTACCTGGCATGATAACTCCTTGCTGTCCCCAGTCCACCTGGCCGTGCTGCTGCTCCAGTTTCAACTGTTCTGCCTGCGGCTATGGAATCCTGACCTGTTCACCGGACGTGCTACCTGTCCCAGACCTGCTGTTTTCAACTCTCTAGAGACTTACAGGAGTGGAAGAGATACTCTTAATGATTGGCTATGAAAAGCCAACTGACATTTACTCCTGAGGTGCTGACTTGCTGCACCCTCGACAACTACTGTGATTATTATTATTTGACCATGCTGGTCATTTATGAACATTTGAACATCTTGGCCATGTTCTGCTATAATCTCCACCCGGCACAGCCAGAAGAGGACTGGCCACCCCTCATAGCCTGGTTCCTCTCTAGGTTTCTTCCTAGGTTTTGGCCTTTCTAGGGAGTTTTTCCTAGCCACCGTGATTCAACACCTGCATTGCTTGCTGTTTGGGGTTTTAGGCTGGGTTTCTGTACAGCACTTTGAGATATCAGCTGTTGTACGAAAAGGCTATATAAATACATTTGATTTGATTTTGCTATTTTGAAGAATGAGTAAACTTTACAAAGGGGGGATATTTTTGTGTCATAAAATTATCTATCCAAGACATTTAGGTGGAAACGCTTTTATGAGGAAATATTGATATAAAAAACAATCATATAGAAGTAAACTTGCTATATAAAGCAAAACGTTTTTTGTGAGAAACCCATCAGTCGAGTTGAAAATGTCATGGAAGCCCATATAACTTGTATTTTTTTATTTGGTACATAGGAATTTAACAGGAAAATGTATTTTTATGTGCACTATGTCATCATAGCGGTCATCCCCCTCTTCAAAGGGGGGGACACTCCCAAACTGCTACAGACCTATATCTATCCTACCGTGCCTTTCTAAGGTCTTCGAAAGCCAAGTCAACAAACAGATTACCGACCATTTCGAATCTCACCATACCTTCTCTGCTATGCAATCCGGTTTCAGAGCTGGTCATGGGTGCACCTCAGCCACGCTCAAGGTCCTAAACGATATCTTAACCGCCATCGATAAGAAACATTACTGTGCAGCCGTATTCATTGATCTGGCCAAGGCTTTCGACTCTGTCAATCACCATATCCTCATCGGCAGACTCGACAGCCTTGGTTTCTCAAATGATTGCCTCGCCTGGTTCACCAACTACTTCTCTGATAGAGTTCAGTGTGTCAAATCGGAGGGTCTGCTGTCCGGACCTCTGGCAGTCTCTATGGGGGTGCCACAGGGTTCAATTCTTGGACCGACTCTCTTCTCTGTATACATCAATGAGGTCGCTCTTGCTGCTGGTGAGTCCCTGATCCACCTCTACGCAGACGACACCATTCTGTATACTTCCGGCCCTTCTTTGGACACTGTGTTAACAACCCTCCAGGCAAGCTTCAATGCCATACAACTCTCCTTCCGTGGCCTCCAATTGCTCTTAAATACAAGTAAAACTAAATGCATGCTCTTCAACCGATCGCTACCTGCACCTACCCGCCTGTCCAACATCACTACTCTGGACGGCTCTGACTTAGAATACGTGGACAACTACAAATACTTAGGTGTCTGGTTAGACTGTAAACTCTCCTTCCAGACCCATATCAAACATCTCCAATCCAAAGTTAAATCTAGAATTGGCTTCCTATTTCGCAATAAAGCATCCTTCACTCATGCTGCCAAACATACCCTTGTAAAACTGACCATCCTACCAATCCTCGACTTTGGCGATGTCATTTACAAAATAGCCTCCAATACCCTTCTCAACAAATTGGATGCAGTCTATCACAGTGCAATCCGTTTTATCACCAAAGCCCCATATACTACCCACCATTGCGACCTGTACGCTCTCGTTGGCTGGCCCTCGCTTCATACTCGTCGCCAAACCCACTGGCTCCATGTCATCTACAAGACCCTGCTAGGTAAAGTCCCCCCTTATCTCAGCTCGCTGGTCACCATAGCATCTCCCACCTGTAGCACACGCTCCAGCAGGTATATCTCTCTAGTCACCCCCAAAACCAATTCTTTCTTTGGCCGCCTCTCCTTCCAGTTCTCTGCTGCCAATGACTGGAACGAACTACAAAAATCTCTGAAACTGGAAACACTTATCTCCCTCACTAGCTTTAAGCACCAACTGTCAGAGCAGCTCACAGATTACTGCACCTGTACATAGCCCACCTATAATTTAGCCCAAACAACTACCTCTTTCCCAACTGTATTTAATTTAAATTTATTTATTTATTTTGCTCCTTTGCACCCCATAATTTTTTTATTTCTACTTTGCACATTCTTCCATTGCAAAACTACCATTCCAGTATTTTACTTGCTATATTGTATTTACTTTGCCATCATGGCCTTTTTTGCCTTTACCTCCCTTCTCACCTCATTTGCTCACATTGTATATAGACTTGTTTATACTGCATTATTGACTGTATGTTTGTTTTTACTCCATGTGTAACTCTGTGTCGTTTTATCTGTCGAACTGCTTTGCTTTATCTTGGCCAGGTCGCAATTGTAAATGAGAACTTGTTCTCAACTTGCCTACCTGGTTAAATAAAGGTAAATAAATAAATAAATCAGGCACAGCCTTTTACGCACAGCATATGTTTGTATGTAGAATTTTGAATATTTGCATGAAAATCTGTCTCCAATTAGATGGAAACCTAGTGTTTCCTAAATTGAAATGTTTGCATTCATATATACCTAATACAACTACTAACAGATAGTGTTTATCATTTACAATGTTTTGATACTTGTGTTGCTCCTCATTCACAGCTGTACATATTACAAGATAGTATTACACACATACCATGTTGAAATATATGTAATGGTAGTAATCTTGAATGACTGTTCATATTCTGGGTCCAGTTGTTTCAGTTTTGTCAACAAGTTTTGTCTACAGACTCTTTAGACACTGACACCATAGAAGTCAATGGAAAGGTCTTCATTGTACATGAACAAATACATACAACGTACCTTGTGGTATTGGTTCCCTGTAAAATAAAATACATTAAAGTATTTATTGTGAGTGTAGAGTATCTGTTTTCTGTTACTAGCATATCTGGTAACAATGATAAAGTGCTGAGAGGCCACCGAAGGTAAAACAGACCATAGCTAATATGTGGTCAGAAGTAAATCTGTAGTCATTACATGTAAGAACCAAAAGGGGTGAGCTGGAAGGTGAAAAACTGAACTCCAATCTTTTTTTTAGATTTTCTCCAATTTATTTGAAGCTATTGTTTGCTTGTATTCATATTTGTACAGGTATATATTTTGCCACCCATCCGGTTTTAAGGAACATTTCAATTGTCATGTTGAAACAAGACAAATGCAGGGTGAGCATAAGACCTTCATGTATGAGTAAAGTTACTTACACTGGTGTTGGCGGCAGCTCTCTTTTAATCTGGTTGGATCGTGTGACTACAAAAGACCAAGACATTCAATAGAGAACGATTCAGTAGTGAGAACATGTCATTTACTGTTGATCAGCACAAAAGCCACATATATGAATTAGATTCATTCAATCATTCAATATGAGACGAGATATCACAATAATTGAGGACAATTGTGAAATGCATTTTTTTTAATTCTGGATTATTTTAAGTAGAATAAGGCTACTCCTGCAGGTGAAACTGACTCAAAGGGTATGATGAATCAAAATGTCAGTTTACCTGTTTGAGATCGCATTACTGCAAATCTGTTACCTTCGCTTTGGCTGTGGAGTGGGTAGAGTTACGGGATGTAAAATCATATTGTAATATATTAGCCAATAATGAGGTTAAATTGTTTTACAACATGTATTTAAACTGTAATGTTAGAATAGAAACAGCTCTTTTATGAATGATAGAAAATTCCTATTTTATGAATTTCACATTAGAAAATACATTTCTCACTCATTTTCATGTAATATTGACCATATCCATATCCATAATATCACAATCGGTCCTACAGTGCATCAATTATTTCATATCTATGTTTATGTTATACTTACAATGTTTGAGGGTCATAAATTTGATTCTCTTCATGTATTATTTCTACAGATGAGGAAAAGCAGGACAATTGTATTTAATGGCACATACACTACACTGACTGATTCTGTACAATTATTTCACAAATCAAAGTGGCAAATTAAGTAAGTTAGGTACATTGATTTAGCTTTAGTGCTACATGACAAATTGATTTAATGACATTGTACAGGTTGATTAGTGTAACATGTAATACATTGTAATACATTTCATAATATTTAATACAGTGCTACTCACTGGTTTTCCTCCTGCACCACAGGCAGAAAGCGGAGAAAACACTGAGCGATGCCACAGACACAACTGTGAGGACAGATCCTTGTAGGCTGAAGATGGCTATCATACTTAAAGGGGAAAAGTAGCACAACAATGCATTTTTCTTTGGGATAATCTAATGTATTTCCTTCATAGTTTTCATCTGTATAAGTAATTCACCAAGAACAGTTGCTTACTGCTGTTTTTCACTTTACTAAAAAGAACTTAGAATATTTGTTTGGTATATCCCTATTAGAATGTATTACTGCTTTCTCTCTTCCACAGGTGTTGGCCAAACTTGTTCCTTATTCAGCTGAAATGGCACAAATCTCCTGCACACCCAATTTTGTCTTAAAAAGAATGTAGAAAATCCCTCACTTGGTATAAATGGTTGTGTTCATGTGTTCCTTGTGTTCCTGTAAAGAACCTAATCCTACAGATAACCACAGCACTATAGCCAAATGCAATTGTGTCAAGTCTTGACAGTTTTCAAGAACAAATGATGATGGAATTATATTCAATACATCCCTGTTAGTTCAGTGATACAGTATCTGCATCAGAAGATGAGAACACTTTCAGCTTTAAAACATTTAGGCTTATGTATACAGTTAAACAGAAATAGTTACATTGTTTTAATTGCACTAAACTTTAACATCATACTGTTTTTCACACATTCAGCTGAACATCATCCATGATTGCTGGTTGATCTTTTTGACATTTCAAAACTGAAGTGGTACATTATTGAAAGCTATAATTAAATCAGGATGAAGAGGATGAAAATAACACAACATAATGCGTCTAAAATTGAAGCCCTTCAAATCATCTATCTTTCTCCAACCAAGTTGCTCCTACACTCTTAAACATGAGACAATAGAAGTACATGTATTGTGTTGTTCTCACCTTCAGTAAAGCCTCTTCAGGCCACCTCCATCTCACTGACAGCTCCACTTACAGACAGGCTGCTGTGACAGAGCTGTTAAGGGGGAGAGTAGAACGAGCTTCCTGTTTCTAACTGAACTCCACACCACATCCGTTCTGATCAACAGGCTGGACAGAGAGTCTGGTGGACAACCTCTGAAGGGTGCCCTACATCACTGTAGTTCAATGAAGGTGCGAGAAATGATACCGTTCAGCGAGGTGCTTTAGTGACAGTGCCCTGATGCACATAGAACATGGCCCTGATGCACATAGAACATGGCCCTGATGCACATAGAACATGGCCCTGATGCACATAGAACATGGCCCTGATGCACATAGAACATGGCCCTGATGCACATAGAACATGGCCCTGATGCACATAGAACATGGCCCTGATGCACATAGAACATGGTTTTTAAATGGACTTTGGAATTTGCTTTGTCGTAACTGTAGAAATATTTCAATGCTCTTCTCTACTGGTCCTAGGGGTCCTCACATTGCAGGTGCTGTAGTGTGGCCCTCTGGGACCAGGGATGAAAACCACTATGCAATGCAATACAGCTTGAAGTAAAAAGTATGTTCTTCATGGAAAACAATGCTAAAGACTGTGGCAGAAAAACACTTGTCGCTGTAGTTTATGAAGAAGTCTGTGGAGGCCTCCCGGGTGGCGCAGTGGTTAAGGTGTGTGCCACCAGAGACCCTGGGTTCGCTCCCAGGCTCTGTCATAACAGGCCGCGACCGGGAGGTCCGTGGGGCGACGCACAATTGGCCTAGCGTTGTCCGGGTTAGGGAGGGCTTGGCCGGTAGGGATATCCTTGTCTCATTGCGCACCAGCGACTCCTGTGGTGGGCTGGGCACAGTGCACGCTAATCAAGCGTGCACGGTGTTTCCTCCGTGCAGTGCGGCTTGGTTGGGTTGTGTATTGGAGGACGCATGACTTTCAACTCACGTCTCTCCCGATCCCGTACGGGAGTTGTAGCAATGAGACAAGATAGTACCACGAAATTGGGGAGAAAAAGGGGTAAAAAATTAAACAAAAAAAACACACACAACAAAAAAAAGAAGTCTGTGGAGAAAACGTCCAGTTATAAAGAGAAATGTTTCCAAACAGATGCCCTTATTATGTGATGTATATAAACCCTGGATTGCTGTTTATATGGTCGCCATATTGGTACTACTCAGAAAGAGCAGTCCTCAATAGGAATTAATGTCATTCTACAGTATTTCAATAAAATGTTTCAAGGACAAAATGACATGTGGGGACAGTAACATTCAGGGCTAAAGCCCCTGGGCCCTGGCCCATAAGGGACCTAAGAGGAAAAAATATTGACGTCACTTGTTAAATCCATTTCAATCAGTGTAGACGGACGGGAGACAGGTTAAAGAACGATTTTTAAGCCTTGATACAATTGTGGCCTTGTGTGCTATTCAGAGGGTTAATGAAAAAGACAAAATATTTAAGTGCCTTTGAACGTGGTATGGTACTAGGTGCCAGACGCAGCAGTTTGTCAAGAACTGCAACACTGCTGGGGTTTTCACACTCAGCAGTTTCCGATGTGTATTAAGAATAGTCCACCACCCAAAGGACATCCAGCCAACTTGACACAACTGTGGGAAGCATTGGAGTCAACATGGGCCAGGAAGTATGGGGGGGGGGGGGCTCTGAGCGCATCAGAGCACATACGAAGAAGTTACCACGCTTGTCTTGAGAGGATGTGTTAGATTGTGTTAGTGTATGTAGATGTATTGTTGCCTGTCTTGACACTACTTTTAACTGCAGCAGACTACATTATCTGAGAGGATATCACCACTTGCTTCCCCTCCTTTAGGTGTTACATATTTTTTCCATTAGCCTTACAATAAATGTCTCTACTGATCAAAATGCATAAATGCAAAATGCAACTTTCTTTTCATTATGTTTTTGTTTTGGATTCATAAAAAGGCCCAGGGAGTGGGCGAGAGGTAGGGGGTTGTTTGTTTGTTCCTTTTGAGTGTTTTTTTCCCCTCATTCCACCTGGTTCCATCTGATAAAACCATAGGCATACAAATTGTATTCATGTCATTGGATAAATCATACTTACCAGTTTCAGAATGTCTGGTCTCTGCATTTATACTCTCATCAACATTCTGGTACACTAATACTGGGATTGGATACACCCACCAGTTGAAACTAATTTACTGTACTTCTACACAATTTTAAAACTCTAAAATGAAATAACAAACAAAGATGTCCCCCGGACATCATACGTTTATATTAGGTTTAAAGGTCTGTGGAATGGCGTGTAAAATGTACTACTCAACTTCATCATATATAGGCTACATTGACCGATTTAGCCTTCTTGTGGAACACTGCATACAGTGCAACAGGAAATAGATTCATAATACAGCTATCAAGGCCAACTTCATATACCGACATCAATGTGAAAGTAACCGGAGCATCATCATGGTTTGGGTTTGGCAGGTGTAGGCTGTCATTGTAAATAATCAT
Organism: Oncorhynchus kisutch; assembly: GCF_002021735.2. Taxonomy (NCBI): domain Eukaryota; kingdom Metazoa; phylum Chordata; class Actinopteri; order Salmoniformes; family Salmonidae; genus Oncorhynchus; species Oncorhynchus kisutch. The sequence continues at coordinate 27,234,426 of NC_034201.2, forward strand.
TTGTTCTTACTTAACTGGCTGCCTAGTTAAATAAGGGTTAACATTTTTTTATATATAAAACAGCTGACTGCGAATGCAAACTATGCCAGATAAATCGTACACATGCATTTAAATAAAAGGCATACATTAAAGAAATGACTTAGGCCTACAATCGACAAGGACGCATAAAGAGAAACAAACTCGACCAAGGAATCTCCAAATTAAAGCCGAGCCTGTGTCCATTCAGCGGTTCTGAATCACAGGCTCGGCTTTAATTTGGAGATTCCTTGGTCGAGTTTGTTTGTCTTTATGCGTCCTTGTCGATTGTAGGCCTAAGTCATTTCTTTAATGTATGCCTTTTATACAGGTACGCATAGTGGAGCTCCGTGGGGTGTGGCAACGTCTCAGTCTAGTAGCCAGCTAGAATTAGGCAATTCAGTTTGTGGGCTTTTAGATATTCTAAAATTTTGGGGGGGACTGAGCAAATTTTAGGTCTTGTGAGTGGAAACTTGAACATTGTGAGAATTTTGTGCAACTTCGGCGTGTGTTTACAGTGAACACTGAGGCTGTACACTTACTGTTTTAGACAGTAGCCAATAGGCTATTGTGGCAATTTGATCATAATGTAGGCCTTTCAACAACACCAATGGAGCAATTCCCATAACATTTTCACATGGAAATAGCTTTTGATTTGTATGATATAGCCTACAGTAGCCTACATGTGGTGTTCAATGCAGGCCTACATTACATTAGACTTTTAAAAACGTTTTTACATTATGAAGGGCTTGACATTAATGATGTTTTACTTGGTCTGTAACACCATAGGCCAAATATGTGACTAAATTGCATTGTATTGTGTTGTATGATGCAAGAAACCACTTTACAAAATAGAATGAATTATTACCATACAGAGAATTAGATAATGTTGGCTTCCCCTCGGCCTATTGGCTTATTTGCATATTCAAGCCTGTCTCAAAACACAACACTGCCCCTTTAATTAAGACATAAGCTTTTTTTTCTAACGGGTTTTTCAATGATCAGCTTGAAAAGTACCCTACACGTTTTGTCCTCTTGTAGAAAACAGTAGCTCCCCATTGCTGACCTATAATTATCTATAACTGAGATCATAATTTGCTCACTTGCAAAGAATACCAACAAATGTGCACATGCGCGGTTCTGCGTTCTTATCTGAAAAGGGCATTCACTCGCCGGTGATTGAAAGACCGCTCTAGGACGAGCCCCGCCAATAGAATTCTACTCCATTGCGCTCTGTGCTCTGGTTCTGCATACAACAAAACCGCAAAGTTAGATCTATTTTGGTTTGTTGCATTGAAAAGTGGCTGATAATATGTTGATTTGATCTCAGAAAAAAACGTTGATCTATATAGTGCAAACTAATGGGAGAACTCAGTGAAGTTCAATATCTTGCATCGCTGAGCTGCAAGGCATTTGTTTCGCACCCGCAGTCCTGGAGAAAGTGCTCGACCGCACGCAGTTTAGAGGGAACATTGGTTGTAACTTACTCCATTAATTTTATAAACTAGCTAATTATTATAATCAGGTGCGCTAGATTTGTGTTGGAATGAAAACCTACAGAATGGTAGCTCTCCAGGAACAGGGTTGGAGATTCCGTTTATAAGATATGCATAAAATGCATCGTCCAATTGCAACGTCTGCCTATGCCCAAGCCCACACATATTGCCTCAAGAAAATTTTATATTTTTAATACCCTCAAACACTAAATTAGGCATACCTACCTATAGGCCATCATCACTGTTAATCATGGTTTACAAGTATTCAGGTTTTACTGGTGAAACTGCATCTGCATGCCAATAATTTGATTGATCTCAGTCAATTAATGGCAATAGCCTATGCAATACAATCTTCTTGAACGACTGTTTTGTGAGCCAATTAGAGCAGATGATGTTAACAAACCATTAGCCTTTTTTGTATTTTGTTTAAATCAAAGCATATATCTTGCCAAGTTTTGGCGCATAATACAATATTTTTTTTTTTTTTTTATTTTACCTTTATTTAACCAGGTAGGCAAGTTGAGAACAAGTTCTCATTTACAATTGCGACCTGGCCAAGATAAAGCAAAGCAGTTCGACAGATAAAACGACACAGAGTTACACATGGAGTAAAAACAAACATACAGTCAATAATGCAGTATAAACAAGTCTATATACAATGTGAGCAAATGAGGTGAGAAGGGAGGTAAAGGCAAAAAAGGCCAAGATGGCAAAGTAAATACAATATAGCAAGTAAAATACTGGAATGGTAGTTTTGCAATGGAAGAATGTGCAAAGTAGAAATAAAAAAATTATGGGGTGCAAAGGAGCAAAATAAATAAATAAATTAAAATTAAATACAGTTGGGAAAGAGGTAGTTGTTTGGGCTAAATTATAGGTGGGCTATGTACAGGTGCAGTAATCTGTGAGCTGCTCTGACAGTTGGTGCTTAAAGCTAGTGAGGGAGATAAGTGTTTCCAGTTTCAGAGATTTTTGTAGTTCGTTCCAGTCATTGGCAGCAGAGAACTGGAAGGAGAGGCGGCCAAAGAAAGAATTGGTTTTGGGGGTGACTAGAGAGATATACCTGCTGGAGCGTGTGCTACAGGTGGGAGATGCTATGGTGACCAGCGAGCTGAGATAAGGGGGGACTTTACCTAGCAGTGTCTTGTAGATGACATGGAGCCAGTGGGTTTGGCGACGAGTATGAAGCGAGGGCCAGCCAACGAGAGCGTACAGGTCGCAATGGTGGGTAGTATATGGGGCTTTGGTGATAAAACGGATTGCACTGTGATAGACTGCATCCAATTTGTTGAGTAGGGTATTGGAGGCTATTTTGTAAATGACATCGCCAAAGTCGAGGATTGGTAGGATGGTCAGTTTTACAAGGGTATGTTTGGCAGCATGAGTGAAGGATGCTTTGTTGCGAAATAGGAAGCCAATTCTAGATTTAACTTTGGATTGGAGATGTTTGATATGGGTCTGGAAGGAGAGTTTACAATCTAACCAGACACCTAAGTATTTGTAGTTGTCCACGTATTCTAAGTCAGAGCCGTCCAGAGTAGTGATGTTGGACAGGCGGGTAGGTGCAGGCAGCGATCGGTTGAAGAGCATGCATTTAGTTTTACTTGCATTCAAGAGCAATTGGAGGCCACGGAAGGAGAGTTGTATGGCATTGAAGCTTGCCTGGAGGGTTGTTAACACAGTGTCCAGAGAAGGGCCGGAAGTATACAGAATGGTGTCGTCTGCGTAGAGGTGGATCAGGGACTCACCAGCAGCAAGAGCGACCTCATTGATGTATACAGAGAAGAGAGTCGGTCCAAGAATTGAACCCTGTGGCACCCCCATAGAGACTGCCAGAGGTCCGGACAGCAGACCCTCCGATTTGACACACTGAACTCTATCAGAGAAGTAGTTGGTGAACCAGGCGAGGCAATCATTTGAGAAACCAAGGCTGTCGAGTCTGCCGATGAGGATATGGTGATTGACAGAGTCGAAAGCCTTGGCCAGATCAATGAATACGGCTGCACAGTAATGTTTCTTATCGATGGCGGTTAAGATATCGTTTAGGACCTTGAGCGTGGCTGAGGTGCACCCATGACCAGCTCTGAAACCAGATTGCATAGCAGAGAAGGTATGGTGAGATTCGAAATGGTCGGTAATCTGTTTGTTGACTTGGCTTTCGAAGACCTTAGAAAGGCACGGTAGGATAGATATAGGTCTGTAGCAGTTTGGGTCAAGAGTGTCCCCCCCTTTGAAGAGGGGGATGACCGCAGCTGCTTTCCAATCTTTGGGAATCTCAGACGACACGAAAGAGAGGTTGAACAGGCTAGTAATAGGGGTGGCAACAATTTCGGCAGATAATTTTAGAAAGAAAGGGTCCAGATTGTCTAGCCCGGCTGATTTGTAGGGGTCCAGATTTTGCAGCTCTTTCAGAACATCAGCTGAATGGATTTGGGAGAAGGAGAAATGGGGAAGGCTTGGGCGAGTTGCTGTTGGGGGTGCAGTGCTGTTGTCCGGGGTAGGAGTAGCCAGGTGGAGTAGCCATATGCAGCAAAGCTAACCACCCTAAAATGTTGTGTTGTAACAGTAACTTTATAGGCCTACTGTGCTATGCTATTATATTCGGTTGTGTTCTGTAAAATACTAATGAATCGTTATGTCGTTATGTGATTTTGCAAGACATTGATCTAAATGAACTAACAAGCGCCATTGTGAGAAGTGATAATCTTCTATTTGTAATAATAAACTTGAGCACATGATTACAATATAACCTATTACATATAAAATAATACAGAGGGGTGAATTATCAATTCATATAATTTATTTTCATAGATTTAATCACCAAATCAATTCACCAAGTAGTGAACGTAAATCATAACTACATAGAATTGCAGGAAATTCGTTTTAAAACAGCCATAAAATCAAGCTTGGGTGTGGTGTATTCATGCATCTCAATAAACTATAACCTAAATGCGTTATTACCTTCAACTTGGCCCAATTCACATTTCCAATTTTGCACCCTGACATAGCCCACCAAGATAGAACGGGCAATTGCATCATAAACAATAGCCAATATAGGCTAAATATCCCAAGCAGGGCTACAGCAACTACCAGAGAGGGTCAGGCTCTAGGGCTTTGCCGTGACCACTGGTTTGGGTGTCCTAGGCAGAACAGTGTCGCTGTATCCTGTATTCTGGGTTCCACTGCACAACAGAAGGTCGGTGGAGTTTTATGAACGTCAAAGCATTCACGGTGATTACATTTTTTTTCAACATTCTGAAGTTGGCAAGCCTTCAACGGGCTTGTAGCTCACAGTTCTTGATCATTCGCCAGAGAGATTAGGGAAGAAACCACCATAGGCTACAGCAACCTACCTACCCCTTGGTTGCTGTAGCCTAGATATTTATTTGGTTTGTAATTCTATTGTTTTTCATGGAATTTGTGTGGTGATTAAATATCAAGTATTTAGAATTTATCAGAATAAATGTTCTTTGTATTCTCAAATTGAAAAAAGTGAGGTCCCTCAGTACACACCTGCTTACTTGTGAAGTGAAGGCAGCTGCACCGCGCTATTTCATCAATGCATGTTGTTGTTGTTTGATGTTTTTTGAAGGAGGGGGGGGGGGATTATTTGTTGCGCCGCATACAGTTTATTAGGCTACAGGTGAACTTCACAGGGTGGTGGAAGTGAAAGGTGATGAGTTTAATGCTCCTTTCTAATTAATGCTAATTTCTAATTCATATTCTGGTGACATGATAATCGATGCTTGGCTGCGGTATGACAAATAATCTAGATTTTTTTGTCCAAAATAATCTCATAATGTAGTAGGCTATACCCGCACTGTATCTGCGAGCTGTTGGCTAGAGTGGGCACCAGAGTATGAGCCAATACCAGAGTGGGCACGATTGCTATGTAACGCCACATTTTCGTGAGAAAACCATCAGTATAGTTGACTATGTGATGGAAACCCATTTAACCTTTTATTCGGTACATGGGAATTTAACCGCAAAATATATGTTTTGCGACCCTTATTCATCACGCACAACCTTTTATCAGCAACAAGTACATTTGATGGAAACATCTCTGGTGGGAAAATTATTGCTTTTATGTGGATTTTAGAAAATGTGCATTAAAATCTGTCGCCATTTGGAAGAAACCTAGCTAGTGTTTAATTTTTTTTAAATGTTAGACATACATATATACCTAATACAACTACTAACAGATCGTGTTTACCTGTTGTAACATTTCGATACCTGGGTTACTCCTCATTCACAGCTGTACATATTACAAGATACATACAGTGCATTCGGGAAGCGTCGCCCCATGGACCTCCCGGTCGCGGCTAGCTGCGACAGAGTCTGGGCTCGAACCCAGAGTCTCTGGTGGCACGGTGCCTTAGACCACCCGGGAGGCCTCTGAGTGCAATTTTGAGTCTCATAGCAAAGGGCCTCAAAGCAAATACTTATGTAAATAAGATATTTCTGTTTTTTATTTCTTAATAAATTAGCAAGCATTTTTTAAAACAGGTTTTCGCTTTGTCATTATGGGGTATTGTGTGTAGATTGGGGGACAAAAATATTTAATCCATTTTAGAAAAAGGCTGTAATGTAACAAAATGTGTAAAAAGTAAAGGGGTCTGAATATATTCTGAATGCACTGTATTGCACACATACCATGTTGAACATCTGTAATGGTAGTAATCTGTAATGAGTCCAAAGTGGAATATTTACATGTGTTTACAGACAGATTATTTCACTGTATCACAATTCCAGTGGGTCAGAAGTTTACATACCCTAAATTGACTGTGCCTTTAAACAGCTTGGAAAATTCCAGAAAATTATGTAATGGCTTTAGAAGCTTCTGATAGGCTAATTGACATCATTTGAGTCAATTGGAGGTGTACCTGTGGATCTATTTCAAGGCCTAGCTTCAAACTCAGTGCCTTGACATCATGGGAAAATCAAAATAATTCAGCCAAGACCTCAGAAAAAAATTGTAGACCTACACAAGTCTGGTTCATTCTTGGGAGCAATTTCCAAATGCCTGAAGGTACCACGTTCATCTGTACAAACAATAGTACGCAAGTATTAACACCATGGGACCATGCAGCCGTCATGCCGCTCAGGAAGGAGACGCGTTCTGTCTCCTAGAGATGAACATACTTTGGTGCGAAAAGTGCAAATCAATCCCAGAACAACAGCAAAGGACCTTGTGAAGATGCTGGAGGAAGCACGTACAAAATTATCTATATCCACAGTAAAACGAGTCCTATATCGACATAACCTGAAAGACTGCTCAGCAAAGAAGAAGCCACTGCTCCAAAACCGCCATGAAAAAGCCAGACTACGGTTTGCAACTGCATGTGGGGACGAAGATCGTACTTTTCGAGAAATGTCCTCTAGTCTGATGAAAAAAAATAGAACTGTTTAGCCAAAATGACCATCATTATGTTTGGAGGAAAAAGTGTGAGGCTTCCAAGCCGAAGAACACCATCCCAACTGTGAAGCACGGGGGTGCCAGCATCATGTTGTGGGGGTGCTTTGCTGCAGGAGGGACTGGGGCACTTTACAAAATAGATGGTAACATGAGGAAGGAAAATTATGTGGATATATTGAAGCAACATCTCAAGACATCAGTCAGGAAGTTAAAGCTTGGTCGCAAATGGGTCTTCCAAATGGACAATGACCCCAAGCATACTTCCAAAGTTGTTGAAAAATAGCTTGACAACAAAGTCAAGGTATTGGAGTGGCCATCACAAAGCCCTGACCTCAATCCTATAGAAAATTTGTGGGCAGAACTGAAAATGCGTGTGCGAGCATGGAGTCCTACAAACCTGACTCAGTTACACCAGCTCTGTTAGGAGGAATGGGTCAAAATTCACCCAACGTATTGTGGGAAGCTTGTGGAAGGCTATGCAAAACGTTTGACCCAAGTTAAACAATTTAAAGGCAATGCTACCAAATACTAATTGAGTGTATTTAAACATCCGACTCACTGGGAATGTGATGAAAGAAATAAAAGCTGAAATAAATCATTCTCTCTACTATTATTCTGACATTTCACATTCTTAAAATAAGGTGGTGATCCTAACTGACCTAAGACAGGGAATATTTACTACGATTAAATTTCAGGAGTTGTGAAAAACTCAGTTAAAATGTATTTGGCTAAGGTGCATGTAAGCTTCCGACTTGAACTGTATGTTGCGTTTGGTATTTTTACATAAGACAGATGGTTACTGAAGGCAAAAACAAAAGTAGGGTGGCTTGTCGGGGTGGATTGGTAGGTGCTTAACATGAACCTTTAGAATCCTAAAGGTTGTGAGTTCGAATCTCATTAGGGACACCATTTTATCTAATTAGCTAATTTTCAACTACTTACTACTTTTTAGATACTTTGCAACTACTTAGCATTTTAGCAAACCCTTCCCCTAATCTTAAGCCTTTTAGCTAACCCTAACCTTAACCCTTTTAATTAACCCTAACCTTAACCCTTTTAGCTCACCCTAACCTTAACCCTTTTAGCTCACCCTAACATTAACCCTTTTAGCTAACCCTAACCCTTTTAGCTAACCCTAACCCTAACATTAAGCAGCGAGTCGGAGTCAGAGGCCGAGTCTTCTCTGGTCTCTACTCCTCCCGTTACGGGGTCTGAGACGCCGAAGCTTCCCACCATTAGCTCTGAAAAATTGAAAACTCTAGTCATTGGCGACTCCATTACCCGCAGTATTAGACTTAAAACGAATCATCCAGCGATCATACACTGTTTACCAGGGGGCAGGGCTACCGACGTTAAGGCTAATCTGAAGATGGTGCTGGCTAAAGCTAAAACTGGCGAGTGTAGAGAGTATAGAGATATTGTTATCCACGTCGGCACCAACGATGTTAGGATGAAACAGTCAGAGATCACCAAGCGCAACATAGCTTCTGCGTGTAAATCAGCTAGAAAGATGTGTCGGCATCGAGTAATTGTCTCTGGCCCCCTCCCAGTTAGGGGGAGTGATGAGCTCTACAGCAGAGTCTCACAACTCAATCGCTGGTTGAAAACTGTTTTCTGCCCCTCCCAAAAGATAGAATTTGTAGATAATTGGCCCTCTTTCTGGGACTCACCCACAAACAGGACCAAGCCTGACCTGCTGAGGAGTGACGGACTCCATCCTAGCTGGAGGGGTGCTCTCATCTTATCTACCAACATAGACAGGGCTCTAACTCCTCTAGCTCCACAATTAAATAGGGTGCAGGCCAGGCAGCAGGCTGTTAGCCAGCCTGACAGCATAGTGGAGTCTGCTACTAGCACAGTCAGTGTAGTCAGCTCAGCTATCACCATTGAGACCGTGTCTGTGCCTCGACCTGGGTTGGGCAAAACTAAACATGGCGGTGTTCGCCTTAGCAATCTCACTAGGATAAAGACCACCTCCATTGCTGTCATTATTGAAAGAGATCATGATACCTCACATCTCAAAATAGGGCTACTTAATGTTAGATCCCTTACTTCAAAGGCAATTATAGTCAATGAACTAATCACTGATCATAATCTTGATGTGATTGGCCTGACTGAAACATGGCTTAAGCCTGATGAATTTACTGTGTTAAATGAGGCCTCACCTCCTGGCTACACTAGTGACCATATCCCCCGTGCATCCCGCAAAGGCGGAGGTGTTGCTAACATTTACGATAGCAAATTTCAATTTACAAAAAAAATAAAAATACGTTTTCGTCTTTTGAGTTTCTAGTCATGAAATCTATGCAGCCTACTCAATCACTTTTTATAGCTACTGTTTACAGGCCTCCTGGGCCATATACAGCGTTCCTCACTGAGTTCCCTGAATTCCTATCGGACCTTGTAGTCATAGCAGATAATATTATAATCTTTGGTGACTTTAATATTCACATGGAAAAGTCCACAGACCCACTCCAAAAGGCTTTCGGAGCCATCATCGACTCAGTGGGTTTTGTCCAACATGTCTCTGGACCCACTCACTGTCACAGTCATACGCTGGACCTAGTTTTGTCCCATGGAATAAATGTTGTGGATCTTAATGTTTTTCCTCATAATCCTGGACTATCGGACCACCATTTTATTACGTTTGCAATTGCAACAAATAATCTGCTCAGACCCCAAACAAGGAACATCAAAAGTCGTGCTATAAATTCACAGACAACACAAAGATTCCTTGATGTCCTTCCAGATTCCCTCTGTCTACCCAAGGATGCCAGAGGACAAAAATCAGTTTACCACCTAACTGAGGAACTCAATTTAACCTTGCGCAATACCCTAGATGCAGTTGCACCCCTAAAAACTTAAAACATTTCTCATAAGAAACTAGCTCCCTGGTACACAGAAAATACCCGAGCTCTGAAGCAAGCTTCCAGAAAATTGGAACGGAAATGGCGCCACACCAAACTGGAAGTCTTCCGACTAGCTTGGAAAGACAGTACCGTGCAGTACCGAAGAGCCCTTACTGCTGCTCGATCATCCTATTTTTCTAACTTAATTGAGGAAAATAAGAACAATCCGAAATTCCTTTTTGATACTGTCGCAAAGCTAACTAAAAAGCAGCATTCCCCAAGAGAGGATGAATTTCAATTTAGCAGTGATAAATTCATGAACTTCTTTGAGGAAAAGATTATGATTATTAGAAAGCAAATTACGGACTCCTCTTTAAATCTGCGTATTCCTTCAAAGCTCAGTTGTCCTGAGTCTGCACAACTCTCCCAGGACCTAGGATCAAGAGAGACGCTCAAGTGTTTTAGTACTATATCCCTTGACACAATGATGAAAATAATCATGGCCTCTAAACCTAGCTGCATACTGGACCCTATTCCAACTAAACTACTGAAAGAGCTGCTTCCTGTGCTTGGCCCTCCTATGTTGAACATAATAAACGGCTCTCTATCCACCGGATGTGTACCAAACTCACTAAAAGTGGCAGTAATAAAGCCTCTCTTGAAAAAGCCAAACCTTGACCCAGAAAATATTAAAAACTATCGGCCTATATCGAATCTTCCATTCTTCTCAAAAATTTTAGAAAAGGCTGTTGCGCAGCAACTTACTGCCTTCCTGAAGACAAACAATGTATACGAAATGCTTCAGTCTGGTTTTAGACCCCATCATAGCACTGAGACGGCACTTGTGAAGGTGGTAAATGACATTTGAATGGCATCGGACCGAGGCTCTGCATCTGTCCTCGTGCTCCTAGACCTTAGTGCTGCTTTTGATACCATCGATCACCACATTCTTTTGGAGAGATTGGAAACCCAAATTGGTCTACACGGACAAGTTCTGGCCTGGTTTAGATCTTATCTGTCGGAAAGATATCAGTTTGTCTCTGTGAATGGTTTGTCCTCTGACAAATCAACTGTAAATTTCGGTGTTCCTCAAGGTTCCGTTTTAGGACCACTATTGTTTTCACTATATATTTTACCTCTTGGGGATGTTATTCGAAAACATAATGTTAACTTTCACTGCTATGCGGATGACACACAGCTGTACATTTCAATGAAACATGGTGAAGCCCCAAAATTGCCCTTGCTAGAAGCATGTGTTTCAGACATAAGGAAGTGGATGGCTGCAAACTTTCTACTTTTAAACTCAGACAAAACAGAGATGCTTGTTCTAGGTCCCAAGAAACAAAGAGATCTTCTGTTGAATCTGACAATTAATCTTAATGGTTGTACAGTCATCTCAAATAAAACTGTAAAGGACCTCGGCGTTACTCTGGACCCTGATCTCTCTTTTGAAGAACATATCAAGACCATTTCAAGGACAGCTTTTTTCCATCTGTGTAACATTGCAAAAATCTGAAACTTTCTGTCCAAAATTGAAAAATTAATCCATGCTTTTGTCACTTCTAGGTTAGACTACTGCAATGCTCTACTTTCGGCTACCCGGATAAAGCACTAAATAAACTTCAGTTGGTGCTAAATATGGCTGCTAGAATCCTGACTAGAACCAAAAAATGTAATCATATTACTCCAGTGCTAGCCTCTCTACACTGGCTTCCTGTCAAAGCAAGGGCTGATTTCAAGGTTTTACTGCTAACCTACAAAGCATTACATGGGCTTGCTCCTACCTATCTCTCTGATTTGGTCGTGCCGTACATACCTACACGTACGCTACGGTCACAAGACGCAGGCCTCCCAATTGTCCCTAGAATTTCTAAGCAAACAGCTGGAGGCAGGGCTTTCTCCTATAGAGCTCCATTTTTATGGAACGGTCTGCCTACCCATGTCAGAGACGCAAACTCGGTCTCAACCTTTAAGTCTTTACTGAAGACTCATCTCTTCAGTGGGTCATATGATTGAGTGTAGTCTGGCCCAGGAGTGGGAAGGTGAACGGAAAGGCTCTGGAGCAACGAACCGCCCTTGCTGTCTCTGCCTGGCCGGTTACCCTCTTTCCACTGGGATTCTCTGCCTCTAACCCTATTACAGGGGCTGGGTCACTGGCTTGCTGGGGCTCTCTCATGCCGTCCCTGGAAGGGGTGCGTCACCTGAGTGGGTTGATTCACTGATGTGGTCATCCTGTCTGGGTTGGCGACCCCCCTTGGGTTGTGCCATGGCAGAGATCTTTGTGGCCATACTCAGCCTTGTCTCAGGATGGTAAGTTGGTGGTTGAAGATATCCCTCTAGTGGTGTGGGGGCTGTGCATTGGCAAAGTGGGTGGGGTTATATCCTTCCTGTTTGGCCCTGTCCGGGGGTGTCCTCGAATGGGGCCACAGTGTCTCCTGACCCCTCCTGTTTCAGCCTCCAGTATTTATGCTGCAGTAGTTTGTGTCGGGGGGCTAGGGTCAGTTTGTTATCTGGAGTACTTCTCCTGTCCTATTCGGTGTCCTGTGTGAATCTAAGTGTGCGTTCTCTAATTCTCTCCTTCTCTCTTTCTTTCTCTCTCTCGGAGGACCTGAGCCCTAGGACCATGCCCCAGGACTACCTGACATGATGACTCCTTGCTGTCCCCAGTCCACCTGGCCGTGCTGCTGCTCCAGTTTCAACTGTTCTGCCTTATTATTATTCGACCATGCTGGTCATTTATGAACATTTGAACATCTTGGCCATGTTCTGTTATAATCTCCACCCGGCACAGCCAGAAGAGGACTGGCCACCCCACAGCCTGGTTCCTCTCTAGATTTCTTCCTAGGTTTTGGCCTTTCTAGGGAGTTTTTCCTAGCCACCGTGCTTCTACACCTGCATTGCTTGCTGTTTGGGGTTTTAGGCTGGGTTTCTGTACAGCACTTTGAGATATCAGCTGATGTACGAAGGGCTATATAAATACATTTGATTTGATTTGATTAACCATTTTAGCTAACCCTAACCTTAACCCCTTTAGCTAACCCTAACCTTAACCCTTTTAGCTAACCATAACCCTATCCTTAACCCTTTTAGCTAACCCTAACCCTAACCGTAACCCTTTCACCTAACTCCTAAACTTAACCCTAACATTAACCCTAACCCCTAACCCTATCCCTAGCCTAGCTAAGGTTAGTCAGCTAGCTAACGTTAGCCACCTAGCTAGAATTCATAACATACTGTATCATACGTTTTACAAATTCGTAACATATTGCACATTTTTCAAAATCATAACATACAATACGAATGATAATTTATAACATATCATACGAATCGGTGTTGGACATCCACAAATTAATACACACCATACGAAACATAACATATCATACTAAATGGAGTGTCACGGATATAGATACAGAACAATACGAAATAATCAGAGACCAGGTTGTTACACTGGTGTTGGAGGCAGGTCTCTTATTGTCTGGTTGGGTCATGTGACTAGAAACCCCCCTCAAAAAATTCAATTGACAATGATTCAGTGGTGAGAACATATAATTTACTGTTGATCAGCACAAGATAGCCATAGCATATTCATTAGATTCATTCAATCATTCAATGTGAGAAGAGATATCACAATCGGTAAAATCCATTATTAATCTGGATTAATTTAAGTAGAATAAGACTGGTCCTGCTTGTGAAACTGCCCCAAATGGTATGATGAATCACAATGTCAGTTTACCTGTTTGAGATCGCATAACTGCAAATCTTCTACCTTTGCTGTGGAGTGGGCAGAGTTATGTAAGCTAAAATCATATTGTAATATATTAGCCAATAATTTGGTTAAATTGTTTTACAACATGTAATTAAACTGTAATGTTAGAATAGAAACAACTATTTTATGAATGATAGAAAATTCCTATTTTATGAATTTCACATTAGAAAATACATACACAAATTTTTCTATTCATCTATGTAATATTCACCATATCCATAAGATCACAATCGGTCCTACAGTGCATCAATTATTTCATATCTATGTTTATGTTATACTTACAATATTTGAGGGTCATACATTTGATTCTCTTCATGTATTATTTCTACAGATATGGGTGACAATTGTATTTAATGGCACTTAGACTGAGTGTACAAAACATTAGGAACACCTGCTCTTTCCATGACATGACCAGGTGAAAGCTATGATCCCTTATTGATGTCACCTGTTAAATCCATTTCAAATGTGTGAATGGGAGGAGACAAGTCAAAGAATGATTTTTACGCCTTGAGACAATTGAAACATTTATTGTTAATGTGTGCCATTCAGAGGGCGAATGGGCAAGACAAACTATTGAAGTGCCTTGAAACGGGGTATAGTAGTAGGTGCCAGGCACACCGGTTTGAGTGTGTCAAGAACTGCAACTTTGCTGGGTTTTTCACGCTCAACAGTTTCCCGTGTATATCAAGAGCAGTCCACCACCCAAAGGACATCTAGCCAGCATTGGAGTCAACATGGGCCAGCATCCATGTGGAACGATTTCCATACCCCGACGAATTGAGGCTGTTCTGAGGGCAAAATGTGGTGCAACTTAATATAAGGAAGGTGTTCCTAATGTTTTTTTACACTACACTGACTGATTCGGTGCAATTATTTCATAACAAGTCAAAGTGGCAAATTAAGTAAGTTAGGTACATTGATTTAGCTTTAGTGCTACATGACAAATTGATTTCATGACATTGTACAGGTTGATTAGTGTAACATGTAATACATTGTAATACATTTCATAATATTTAATACAGTGCTACTCACTGGTTTTCCTCCTGCACCACAGGCAGAAAGCGGAGAAAACACTGAGCGATGCCACAGACACAACTGTGAGGACAGATCCTTGTAGGCTGAAGATGGCTATCATACTTAAAGGGGAAAAGTAGCACAACAATGCATTTTTCTTTGGGATAATCTAATGTATTTCCTTCATAGTTTTCATCTGTATAAGTAATTCACCAAGAACAGTTGCTTACTGCTGTTTTTCACTTTACTAAAAAGAACTTAGAATATTTGTTTGGTATCCCTATTAGAATGTATTACTGCTTTCTCTCTTCCACAGGTGTTGGCCAAACTTGTTCCTTATTCAGCTGTAACGGCACAAATCTCCTGCACACCCAATGTTGTCTTAAAAAGATCTCAAGTTAATCAGATACTGACCAAGGGTTTAATGATTGCTTCCATCGCATTTCTATAGGCACCCAAACAAAGTGAAACGGAAGACAAAACTGTAGAAAACCCCACACTAAAATTGCTAATGTGTTCCTGTAAACAACCTACGTCTACAGATAACAACAAGATGTGTGTGGTCATCACAGAGCTATAGCCTCATGCCATTGTGTTTTCAAGGAAGAATGATGATGGTATTGTATTCAATACATCCCTGTTGGTTCAGTGATACAGTATCTGCATCAAAAGATAAGAACACTTTCAGCTTTGATGAAAGACATTGGTTCAGTTAAGGGAAATTATAGCAGATTTTGTGATAAAAGGTATAAAAGTCACATTTATAGAGATAGGGAAGAGGCATATCATGTACAATTGGTATTGATCAAACTTAGGAATACATTTAGTATGTTTAACTACCTTGAGCATAATAGTTACTATGATCTACATTACTAATAAAAACTAATAAAGTATTAATGACTGGTCTATCATTTTTATTCCAAAGAGAAGATACAGTATTTGACACATGTAGGCTATACAGTTAAACAGAAATAGTTACATTGTCTTAATTGTACAAAAGTTTACCATCAAATTATTTTTGTAATGTTAATTTAATTTTCTTTACACGCTCAGCTTTACTTCATCATACCAAATCAAATCAAGTCTTCACCCTGGTGTGAGGATGACAACAACATGACATGATGTGTCTCTCTGAAGTTGAACCCCTTCAACTTCAGAAGTGTTAAACAAATATCTTTCCCCAACCAAGCTGCTCCTACACTCTTAAACATGAGACAATAGAAGTACATGTATTGTGTTGTTCTCACCTTCAGTAAAGCCTCTTCAGGCCACCTCCATCTCACTGACAGCTCCATTTACAGACAGGCTGCTGTGACAGAGCTGTTAAGGGGGAGAGTAGAACGAGCTTCCTGTTTCTAACTGAACTCCACACCACATCCATCCTGATCAGCAGGCTGGACAGAGAGTCTAGTCGACCACCTCTAAAATATTTCCTACTTAACTGTGTTTAAAGAGGGTGCGAGAAATGACACATTCCACCATGTGCATTAAGGACAGTGCCCTGATGCACATAGAACATGGCCCTGATGCACATAGAACATGGCCCTGATGCACATAGAACATGGCCCTGATGCACATAGAACATGGCCCTGATGCACATAGAACATGGCCCTGATGCACATAGAACATGGTTTTTAAATGGACTTTGGAATTTGCTTTGTCGTAACTGTAGAAATATTTCAATGCTCTTCTCTACTGGTCCTAGGGGTCCTCACATTGCAGGTGCTGTAGTGTGGCCCTCTGGGACCAGGGATGAAAACCACTATGCAATGCAATACAGCTTGAAGTAAAAAGTATGTTCTTCATGGAAAACAATAGTAATGACTGTTGCAGAAAAACACTTGTCGCTGTAGTTTATGAAGAAGTCTTTGGAGAAAACGTCCAGTTATAAAGATAAATGTTTCCAAACAGATGCCCTTATTATGTGATTAGGTTATTACCAATGATGTATATAATAGTGAAAAAGTCCAAATAGTCTGTGAATCTGCAAATATGACCAAATGTACAGTACCAGTCAAAAGTTTGGACACACCTACTCATTCCATGGTTTTTCCTTATGTTACTATTTTCTACATTGTAGAGTAATAGTGAAGACATCAAAACTAGGAAATACCACATATGGAATGATGTAGTAACTTAAAAAGTGTTAAACAAATCAAAATATATTTTATATTTGAGATTCTTCAAAGTAACCAGCCTTTGCCTTGATGACAGCTTTGCACACTCTTGGCATTCTATCAATCAGCTTCATGAGGTATTCGCCTGGAATGCATTTCAATTAACAGGTGGGCCTTCTTAAAAGTTCATTTGTGGAATTTCTTTCATTCTTAATGCGTTTGAGCCAATCAGTTGTGTTGTGACAAGGTGGGGTGGTATACAGAAGAGAGCCCTATTTGGTAAAATACCATATTCATATTATGTCAAGAACAGCATCAAATAATCAAAGAGAAACGACAGTCCATCATTATTTTAAGACATGAAGGCCAGTCAATCTGGAAAAGTTCAAGAATTTTAAAAGTTTCTTTAAGTGTAGTTGCAAAAAGCATCATACGCTATGATGAAACTGGCTCTCATGAGGACTGCCACAGGAAAGGAAGACCCAGAGTTACCTCTGCTGCAGATGATAAGTTCATTAGAGTTAACTGCACCTCAGATTGCAGCCCAAATAAATGCTTCACAAAGTTCACATAACAGACACATCTCAACATAGACTGTTCAAAGGAGACTGCGTGAATCAGGCCTCCATGGTCGAATTGCTGCAAAGAAATCACTACTAAAGGACACCAATAATAAGAAGAGACATGTTTGGACCAAGAAAAACGAGCAATTTACATTAGACCGGTGGAAATCTGTCCTTTGGTCTGATGAGTCCAAATTTGAGATTTTTAGGTTTCATCTACCGTGTCTTTGTGAGACGCAGAGTAGGTGAACAGATGATCTCTGCATGTGTGGTTCCCTCCGTGAAGCATGGAGGAGGAGGTGTGATGGTGTGGGGGTGCTTTGCTGGTGACACTGTCAGTGATTTATTTAGAATTCAAGGCACACTTAACCAGCATGGCTACCATAGCATTCTGCAGCGATACACCATCCCATCTGGTTTGCGCTTAGTGGGACTATCATTTGTTTTTCAACAGGACAATGACCCAAAACACACCTCCAGGCTGTGTAAGGACTATTTGACCAAAAAGGGGAGTGATGGAGTGTTGCATCAGATGACCTGGCCTCCACAATCATCCGGCCTCAACCCAATTGAGATAGTTTGGGATGAGTTGGACCGCAGAGTGAAGGAAAAGCAGGCAACAAGTGCTCCGCATATGTGGAAACTCCTTCAAGACTGTTGGAAAAGCATTCCAGGTGAACTAGGTTGAGAGAATGCCAAGGGTGTGCAAAGCTGTCATCAAAGCAAAGGGTGGCTACTTTCAAGACTCTAAAACAGAAAATAAAATTTTCGATTTCTTACTACATGACTACATGATTCCATATGTGCTATTTCATAGTTTGGTGTCTTCACTATTATTCTACAATGTAGAAAATCATCAAAATAAAGAAAACCCCTTGAATGAGTAGGTGTGTCCTAACTTTTGCCTCGTACTGTATATTTTGCTTCATATGACAACTGTTACAGATTAAGCTGCAGAAGCACGAGTTCAAAGATGTTATGCTGAGTAGCCATTATCACCATACACCACAGTATAGGCTACAACGGCTGTGTTTACACAGGCAGCCCAATTTTTATCCATTTCCACTAATGTGTCTTTCTGACCAGTCCGCGCAGTTATTTTGCCAATAATTGGGGAAACGGTCAGAATTGGGATGCCTGTGTAAACCAGCATCCCAATTCTGACCGTTTACAAAAGCTGGATGGCCCGTGAAGAAAAGGGACTTCCTTTGAACCCGGAAGATGTACTTTTTTTTTGATGCTGGGGTCATGCACGGTTTTCTCCAAATTGTCACATGGCATGCATGGCCACTACGATGCATTTAGATATGGGGGAGATTGAAAATGAACCAGTGCGACCAAAAATTAAGGATGCAAAGGGTATTCTCCAACAAAACCGCGAGTTCCTGGACTTCTTCTGGGATATCGCTAAACCTGAACAAGATATACGGCTGAAAGCCATTGAAAATCTCATACAATATCTGAAGAAGAGTGAAAAGGTTGGTGTATTTGGGTCTGCTCTCAGTTGCTAGCTAGCTAACAGTTAGCTAACATAGCCTACTTATTTTGCTAAACTATCGACCGTAGTTAGCCAGGCACATTGTCACATTATGATATTCGTGGGTGTTGCACTTTAGAGCAAGCCATAACGTTATCAATTTCCAGATTAGTACAGCTGTAAAACGCTGAGCAGTATGGCTAGCTAGTGAGGCTAACGTTGCTAACTACTGGAGATGCCCAGGAATATTATTTCACACATGGCCATGTGGGTTGAATTGTGAGCTTTGATTGCTGGCATGCGTCTTACTCTAATTCTATCCATTTGAGTTGTCAAACTCTCTTTGGAAGGGGTAGGTGCTACCACACGTACATTTTATGTTAACTTTATGGAGCCATCCAGTTCTTGACATTTAGCCATAACGTCTTGTCTTTCCTTTCTAGTCAGATGAGCTGAAGTACACTCTGAAGAGACTGGTGGATGGCTTGGCACACACCAGAGAGGCTGCCCGGCCAGGCTTCAGTTTGGCTTTGGGACAGGTAATGCAATCAAACATGCATATTTTGACAAATGGGTAAAACAATGTTAATTGTGTAGATAGTCTTACGAGAAAACCAATGGTCCAAACCGCATGTTGCTATTATAATCCGTTCAAAGTTATTGGCGTTTTTCAGTGGTGAGAAAGTACCAAATTCTCATACTTGCGTAAAAGTAAAGATATGTTATTAATAGAAAATGACTCAAGTGAAAGTCACCCAGTAAAACACTACATGAGTAAAAGTATTTGGTTTTAAAAATACTTAAGTATCAAAGGTAAATGTAATTGATAAAATGTACTTAAGTATCAAAAATTAAAGTATAAATCATTTAAAATTCCTTATATTAAGCAAACCAGGTGGCACAATTTTTTTGTTTTTAAAACAATTATTTGTGGATAGCCAGGGTCAACATCATTTAAAAACAAAACATTTGTGTTTGGTGAGTCTGCCAGATCAGAGGCAGTAGGGATGACCAGGGATGTTCTTTTGATAAGTGTGCGAATTGGACAATTTTCTGTCCTGCTAAGCATTCAAAATGTAACAAGTACTTTTGTGTTTCAGGGAAAATGTATGGAGTAAAAAGTAGATTATTTCCTTTAGTAATGTAAACGTTGTCAATAATATATATAAATAAAGTAGATACCCCCAAAAACGACTTAAGTAGTACTTTCAAGTATTTTTAACTTAAGTACTTTACTTCATTGGAGTTTTTACCCTTGTAAGATGGCCAAAATTAGGGTGACTAAGTCAATGAAGGCCAGAGGGAGAAAAAATAAGGAAAATTGCACAGCACCATGTCAGCTAGGCTGGATGCTGTGTGAGAATGAAGGCTACCTGACAGGCTCACTGACCTGTTGATCTCATCGTTCTTCTAGAATCCACAGGACATAAAACAAGATAGAGGGAAGATAAATATTGATTTTGAGACGTGATGTAGTATTTTAGTATACCGTTTTCATATTGATGCAATTTTCCTGTTCTTCAAAGATTTTGCACAAAACAAGCGTATCTGTGAAATGTCAATGGAGCACTGAGCATACAGCAAGCTTTTATTCTCAAATCCTTTTACATTTAATTCAGCTAGTGTCATGCTAATTTCGTTTTTTTTTGCAACCTATGGAAACATTGAAGAGGACGACATGTAAAAACCTCAAAAGTTGCAGTGAGAAAGCTGCACTGCTCTGTCAACATAGTTCTGTGCTTATCGGATGTATTAGGTTACAAAATCTGACTATGGATATATACGGTGAATTAAAAGACCCCCTGAACGATTCAGAACAGGAACAATCATATTTGTCTTGGTAAACTATTTTATAACATAAGAAAGTGAAATTTCATCACCAAAGTGCGTTTTCACCCACTCATGGCAGTGGGTGGCCACCCTACTATACATCTAATGGCTCAGCAAAATCCTGCGTCTTTGTACATGTCTAACGAATGAGTTATTAAGGTGTTATTACATAACATGTTAGAAGATGATGTGACTTAAGCATCATTTCTCTTTCATTGGTTTGGTTGTCAGGTCCTGAGCGTGTTTGAGGAGGTATCTCTGCGTACCGCATTTGATCAAATCAAAGAGAAGCACAACTTGGTGACAGTGAAAAAGGTGAGCATGTGATATGACTAAAGTTAGATGCTGTGTACCATGGTAAATATTTATTAGTCATTTTACTAACACAAAACTTAATGTAATCGGCCAATGAAGATCTCCATTTTATACTGTATCTTGTGTTGACAGAAACTCATCAGAAATGCTGCTTTTGGGAACTTCTTTGGTGTGCTTGCCTTGTCTCAGTCCACACGCCTTCCAAAGGTAAGAATGACACCAGGTAACCCAAGGGCTTGGCAGAGAAGATTAGTATACCATGTTTGGTGCAGATAATGGAGGAGCTCATAGACGGGTTGGTTGTTTAGCAACAAAACTGACGGGTGCGGAACTATGGGGCAAAACAGACGGGGTTGGCTTAGACTGTTTACAACATGTAAACTACACTGAACAAAAAATATAAACGCAACATGTGAAGTGTTGGTTTCATGAGCTGAAATAGAAGATGCCGGAAATGTTCCATTTGCATAAAAAGCGTATTTCTCTCTGTTGTGCACACATTTGTTTACATCCCTGTTAGTGAGCATTTCTACTTTGCCAAGATAATCCATCCACCTGACGGGTGTGGCATATCAAGAAGCACACCTGTGCTGTGGACAATAAAAGGTCACTGTAAAATATGCAGTTTTATCACATAACCCAAAGCCACGGATGTCTTAAGTTTTGAGGGAGTGTGCATTTGCCATGCTGACAGCAGGGCTGTCCACCAGAGCTGTTGCCAGATAATTTATTGTTAATTTCTTTATCATAAGCCGCCTCTAACGTTGTTTTAGAGAATATGGCAATGCGTCCAACTGGCCTTACAATCACAGACCACGTGTATGATGTCGTGGGGGCAAGCGGTTTGCTGATGCAAACAGTGTGCCCCACGGTGGGGTTATTGCGTGGGCAGGCGTAAGCTACGGACAACAAACACAATTGCATTTTATTGATGGCAATTTAAATGCACAGAGATACTGTGACAAGATCCTGAGGCCCGTTGTTGTGCCATTCATCCTCAGCCGCCACCTCAGGTTTCAGCATGATAATGCACGGCCCCATGTCGCAATGATCTGTACAATTTCTGGAAGTTGAAAATGTCCCAATGATTCATGCCCTGCAACCTCACCAGACATTTTATTTTTTATTTATTTACTTAACCCGTTTTCTTCCTAATTTTGAGATATCCAATTGGTAGTTAGTGTTGTCCCATCGCTGCAACTCCCGTACGGGCTAGGGAGAGGCGAAGGTCGGGAGGAATGTGTCCTCCAAAACACCACCCTACCAAGCTGTACTACTTAACACACTCGCTTAACCCGGAAGCCAGCTGCACCAATGTGCAACAGAAAAAGTACAACTGGCTACCTAGCATGCGCCCGGCCCACCACAATACTCAGACATGTCACCCATTCAGCATGTTTGGAATGCGTGTCCTAGTTAAAGCCAATATCCAGCAAATTCTCACAGCCACTGAGGAGTGGGACAACATTCCAATGGCCACAATCAAGAACATGATCAACTCTATGAATGGGAGATGTTGCACAGCATTTCATTTTTTAAATTTAACTAGACAAGTAAGTTAAGACCAAATCTGGTTTACCGGGGAACAGTGGGTGTGCTTGCCCTGCCTTGTTGAGGGGCAGAACAACATATTTTTACCTTGTCAGCTCGGGATTGTTATATCTATTATATCTGTATTCCCTGTCATATGAAATCCATAGATTAGTGCCTAATGAATTGATTTCAATTGACTGATTTCCTTATATGAATTCTAACTCTGTAAAATAGTTAATTGTTTCATGTTGCTTTTTATTTTAGTTATATTTATATTTAGTCTCAATGTTTTATTGTAGCCATATTAGCATAGACCTGACATCAGTCAAAAAAACTAAAAACAAGACGTATCAATAGCAAGATACAATGAGCTGAAACGAGCCACCTTTGATTCCCTACATTGCAGTTTCTTGTCATTGTTGCTTCTTGTCATTGTTGCTAGCTATCTGACCATTCAGAATCATAGCAATGCACGCCTTCCAGCCTCGTCATGCTTGCATCATTTTCATGAAGTCAGCCAACCCAGTCGATATGTCCATCTATTGTTACTGCGGAACCTAGCTCTGTCTCTAATTTTCAGTGTGTGTTTGGTATGCTTACTTACCTGTGTGTGTGACAGGAGCCGCAGGTGGTGCTGGAGTGTGTCCAGCTCCTCCAGAGCCTCTCGCTTCACAGAGAACACCTGCGGGACCTTCCCAGGAAGACCATGGTGGACATCTTGTCTGAGGTGAGTGACTCAGCCAGCTCTACTTCATACTTCATAAATAATCTACTGGCCCGAACATGGTGTCGTTTTTAAATGCATTGGGACCATGCAGGGCCTATAGGTTGGAATGCTTTCTCTCTGTATTCAGCTATTAATAAGCTATCTGGTTATTATGGTATTGAAGTTGTGTAATATTATTTAGCAATCTAAGTCATTACTCCATTCTTTAGAATTGTATTGATTGCATACATTTTTTTATTCAAAAAAATGTAAAGATAATTTTTTCCTACTTTCCAAAATAGGACGCTGCCCCCTTTTTAAGACGTTCTGCATTCCAAAAGAGATATCGTCATGGCTACAGTAGGCTAGCCAAGACGAATGCCAGGTGTCTTTTTGTAGCTTTCTTTGTGCAGACTATCAACCGTAGCCAGCATACTGCTAGTCTGTTAACTATTTCTCTAAAATAAATAAGCTCAGCCAGTAGATTGGGGCTCCCGAGTGGCGCAGCGGTCTAAGACACTGCATCTCAGTGCTAGAGGAGTCACTACAGACACCCTGGTTAGAATCCAGACTGTATCACAACCAGCCGTGATTGGAAGTCCCATAGGGCAGCACACAATTGGCCCAGCATCATCGGGGTGTGGCCAGGGTGGGCCGTCATTGTAAATAAAAATTTGTTCTTAACTGACTTGCCTAGTTAAATAAACAAAAGATTGATGGACGCTTGTTTTTTCTCTGGACAGCTTGCGTGTGCTGTTTGTAAAGGCATCAACTCATGTACTGCTCGAGTGCTCAACAAGTTTTGACTAGCGGTAGCATCGTCGTGTTTGAATGAATGGCCAATCATATGGCTCAAATTCAAATAGCATGATTTTTCTGCATGTAGTCTTCAATGGTTTAAAATGGTGGACTACGACGTAGCAGGTAAATGTTGATCTGGAACATGCTGAGAAATTACTGGCCCTGACAAGATCCACTGGCCCTGATTTTACTCGCCATTTTAATGTGCCATCTTTAATGTCGGACCCTGCTTCTCATGGGGTCCCAATGTGATAAATCCTGGTGTGGAAGGGTGCAGTCAATATGACTTGTGTTTGGTGTTGTTTGTGTTTCTCCAGACGTCAGAGGAGGTGTTTGAGGAGGTGTTGCTGGGAGCTCTGCAGACAGACCTGTCATCCGCCTTCAGCACCCCCGAGCAGCTGCAGCTCCTCCTGGTGGCCATGCAGAAGTTCCCCCAGGTGCTCAAGCCCAAGAAGCTGAAGAAGCTGCTGGGCACCTCCACAATCATTACCATGGACAATATCCCTAAGTGAGCAGATTTTTACCACTATGTCTAGGTTTCTTCTTCCATGGTCATGGTGACACACACACACACACACTTTGACTAAATGTACAATCAAAACCTGTGTTTCCTCTCCCCTAGGTTAACAGAGGTACTGAAGATGGCTGCCCGCTCTGTCAAAAAGGACCGCCTACTGCCTGCGGTGGCTCTGGACCTGCTGCAGATCTCTCTGAAGGAGGACAACTTTGAGCTCTTCTGGAGGGAGACAATAATCAAGGGAATGTTAAAAGACCAGCCAGGGCCCACACAGTAAGCACAGAACTGGGGTCAAAAGACTATTGCTCCCCACTTACATTTGGACCCTGAACCTGAGTATTAGACGATTGAACTATGTTCTGTTGTCAAGACCCCTGTCATTTAAAATTGTTCCCCTGTCATTTAAAATTGTTCCCCTGTCATTTTTCAAATTTATTGCAAGCACCCCTCCCCACACAATGTACGTGTATGTTCCTGTTTTCCTTCCTTTGTCGCAAATGTCCATAGCTGTGCCAACATGCGGTCTTCTCTCTGTGCCACAGTTACCTGAGCTACCGGCTGCTGGGCAGTGCCCTGCCCTTGCTGACCCTGGTCCAGCTGAAACAGGTGCTAAATGGAGAGGTGATGAGGGCCTACGGGGAACACGTGGTCTCTGCTCAGGTCAGTCTCCCATCAAATGTCTGACTCACGACGGCACCAGGTCAAATGTCTGACTCACGACGGCACCATGTCATAGAAATACATAGTAATGCTGCAGGCGTCTTAGTTAGTCACAGAACATGTGTAGCAAGATGCTGACTTATCCAAAAAGTTACTTTTAAGTCAATATATTAAAAACTATGCGCTCACCTCGCCCCCTCAGCTCCCAGACCGCTTCAAGTTTGCCCCCGAGATGGAGACGTACGTGGGTGACTTCCTGCAGGGCTGCGATGAACCGGAGAAGCAGCTGGCGGTGTTGGTGGCCTTCTCCCTGCTCACCAACCAGGGCTATCCCGTGGTGCCCTCCTTTTGGAGAGTTGTGCAGCACCTGCGGCCCACCGCCCTGCAGAGCTACGTGGACTGGCTCAAAGACATGTTCCTCAACCCCCAGCTGGAAAGCTGCCTGGACTTCAGCACCCGCAGGCAGAAGGAGAACCAGGAGGGCGGAGTCCAGTGAGTAGAACCCTTATAGCATGTCACATTAGAACTTAATATATGCCTTTCCAATGAATTGCTGACTGTCTCCATCCTTAGGAGAGAGAACTGTATATTCCGCCTGAGGAAATGGATCATTCCGCGCCTCACCTCCATCGTGGAGAACAACCAGGTGAAGAGAGAGGAGGATCTAGTGATGGATGTAGCTAGGTGAGAGATCTCACTGCAGGGAAAACATCATGTCACTGGACTGTTTGCTGCTCCGCCAAGTGATTTTAAATAATGCCTTGGTGGTATCACTTGTGGGAGCAGCAAAGGGTTATCTTTTTCCTGTGCCAAGTTGGATGTACGTAATAATATTAACATTTATATCACTACAACCAATGTATTCTGAAGGGCAGTTTATATTCGTAATGTAGCGATTTGCCGATACGCACAGTTTCCCGATTCAAATGTTTAACCTCCCAGGGATATGTGGGACGCTAGCGTCCCACCTCGCCAACAGCCAGTGAAATTGCAGGGCGCCAAATTCAAACAAATCTCATAATTAAAATTCCCCAAACATACAAGTATTATACACCATTTTAAAGATAAACTTCTTGTTAATCCAGCCACAGTGTCTGAATTCAGAAAGGCTTTACGGCGAAAGCACACCGTGCGCTTATGTTAGGTCAGTGCCTAGCCACAGGGAACCATACAGCCATTTTCCAAAGAAGGAGAGGTGTCACAAAAGACAGAAATTGGTGCGTTATGTTCAGAAATGCATTGTCTCAAACAAACATCCGGTGAAAGTGCAGAGAGCCACATCAAATTACAGAAATACTCATCATAAACATTGATCTAAGATACAAGTGTAATACATACAATTATAAACTTCTCCTTCATGCAACCGCTGTGTCAGATTTTTTTAAAACTTGACGGTAAAAGCACACCGTGCAATTATGTTAGGTCAGCGCCTAGCCACAGAAAAACACAGCCATTTTTCAACCAAGCAGAGGTGTCACAACTCAGAAATAGCATTATAAATGTTCACTTGCCTTTTGATCTTCATCGGAGTGCACTCCCAGGAATCCCAGTTCCACAATAAATGTTTGTTTTGTTTGATAAAGTCCATCATTTATGTCCAAATACCTCCTTTTTGTTTGCGCGTTTAGTTAACAAATCCAAATTCACAAGGCGCATGCATTTAGTCCAGACAAAGTCAAAACAGTTCCATTATAGTTCGTAGAAAAATGTCAAACGATGTATATAATCAATCTTTAAGATGTTTTTATCAAAAATCTTCAATATTATTCCAACCGGACAATTCCTTTGTCTTTAGAAATGAAAGGGAACGCAGCTCGCTTTCATGGCCACGCATGTGTGATTTAGCTCCTGGCATTCTGCCAGACACCTGGTTCAAACAGCTCTTATTCGCTTCCCCTTCACAGTAGAAGCATGAAACAAGGTTCTAAAGACTGTTGACATCTAGTGTAAGCCTTAGGAAGTGCAATATGACCCCATTTACACTGTATATTGGATAGGCAAAGACTTGAAAACCTACAGATCTCAGATTTCCCACTTCCTGGTTGGATTTTTTCTCAGGGTTTTGCCTGCCATATGAGTTCTGTTATACACAGACATCATTCAAACAGTTTTAGAAACTTCAGTGTTTTCTATCCAAATCTACTAATTATATGCATATTCTAGCTTCTGGGCCTGAGTAGCAGGCAGTTTACTCTGGGCACCTTATTCATCCAAGCTACTCAATACTGCCCCCCAGTCCCAAAGAAGTTAAGACGAGTGCATTGGTCTGCGGACCCCAACTGGATCCAAATGTAGTATGGTCACTATGCCAGGGTTCTCCTCAAACAAGAGTGGTGCTGCACCACCACGTTGGCTTGGCTGAGTAACTATCTTTGATCACCAATGATGTTGTGAATTGCGAAACAGGCCGTTCATAAATTCTGAGTTTTCCTCAATTAATTCGGCCTACTGCTGAAATGTGCTATCTCAACACAAATCCAAAGTTGTTCTATATATTCATTGTTCATAGCTAATTTGTAAACAATACATATTGATACATTACCAACGCAACCACTTTCTGTAATCTGCAAAAATGACAAGCTAATTAGTGGGCGATGGTGATTTCAGAACTAAAGTGGGGAGACAAAATACAGGCTACATCCCTCTGGTAGTGGGGTGGTAGATACCCAGTCTCCCTTACGGCTCAGCTCAGGTGCCTACATAGTACAGACACCATATACACACACACAGCTCAGACAGATCAGGCTTAGAGAGCCCAGCTCCATCAACATCAGATTGAAAAATGAATGTGTTTATGCGACAAATGTTGGTGCATTGAATTGTTTCAAACTAAAACGTATCGGAGCCCATTTATCGAATCATCTTGAAAGGGAAAGATGCACATCCCTAATAGATGCTAAGCCATTGTTTTATCCTCCATTGCACCAGGTTTGTCTTTTTCCACGCATTCTTTAACGCTAAGAAAGCTACCCCAGACATACCTGAGACAGAAGCCACTCTGTCAGTGCCCCTGGATGAGAAGACCAGAGTCGTCGTCATCAACTCCTTCTTTGGGTGAAATAACACATTACACTATCACTTTAACTAACACAAGCTGTGGGGTAGTCAAATATGAAGAGCATGGCTGGAATAGTCACTTAAGTTTTAAACATGTATGGTTTTAAAGGGGCAATTTCATGAAAAGCCACAGCATGAGTTAATTTATGTTACTCTACACACCCTATCAACACGTCTCTAACCTCCCAACTCCTTCAGACTCCTGCAGCACATGAACCACCTGCCGTTGCTGGGCGACTCCCCCGAGGTGGCGGCCCGCAACCAGAGGCACGTGCAGGGTGTGACGGGTGACGGCTCCATGTGGATCTACTGCCTCGTGCAGTATGCCAACGCCCTGCTCAACCAGCCAAAGTATGCCCAGAGCACCCAGCCCTTCAACCCTGAGCAGAGACGGACCTGGGACAGGTATGTACCGTGTAGAGATGGGGGATTTAAAGGTTGGTGTAAGAAATGTAAGCCAGTAGTGAACCTGTTGTTATGATATCTAGTATGCTGGCGTCAGTAAGGACTCTAATGAAGAAATCTAAGAAAGGCCAGACTCCAGAGACCTCTGCATTCCAACAACTCTTCCTGCTGGTTGGCATTCACCTGTTCAAGGTAAGCAATTAACTAACAAATGAGGGAAGAAAAATAATTGTTATAGTATTATGGACATTTTAGATTATATATTTTTTTTAAATTAGATACATAATTGTACCTTTTTTCTTTTCCCACACATTTCTGTATACGTGTTTGCTTGTACCGCAAAGGCTCCAGAGGATTTGGTGGACCTGATGCAGGATCTGCAGAATTGCATGGAGAAAGCCCAAGAAAAGAAGTCCAAGAAGAAGGCAACAGGTAAGACCACACATCTGTAGGCCATGTGTCAGAGCCAACAAACTTTACAATCCACCCCGGTCTTCATCTCTGACAGGGAAGGAAGTACTCATCCTCCATAAATTGGACAATGTAAACAATATATTTATCTAGTACCCCTCCATACTCTTTCACAGGTTTACAGTAAGGTTTGATAAATACCATCCTCTGTTTCATGTGGCAGCCCTTGGTGTGATGTCTCTGTAACCACATGTCCTCCATTGATCCAGGTTCTGCAGGAGGAGAGGAGGAGCCCCACTGGGCTGAGGTGGTAGTGGACATCCTGCTCTCACTCCTGTCCCAGCCCAGTAGACACATCCGCCACGTCTGCCGGACTGTCTTCTCCAACATCTGTCCCCACGTCACTGCCAGAGCCCTCACCGCCATCTTGGATGTAAGTGTAGACTAAAGAATACTTTACTGTTGCAGAGCTGTAGTTTTGATATATTACATTGTGTTCACTGATGGTAAAACTTTAGTTGATTTGTAAAAGTGTTTGTGGATATATTACAGGAATGTCCATTAATTAGAGGCATTGTTTATTTAGGTTCTGGACCCAGATAAAGATGAGGAGGACAGTGCCGTCGTGGTGACGGATGATCAAGACTCAGACAAAATAAAGAAGAAAGACATTAAAAAGAAAGGAGAGGAGGATGAAGGAGAGATCGAGGTCAGATCAGTTGTTTCACACCTGACCACGTCCACAAAAGTGTATTCTAAAGATTATGAACCGGGTAGTTTGAGCCCTGAATGCTGATTGGTTGAAAGCTGTGGTATGACACATGACTTGTTTACTGTTCTAATTACGTTGGTGACTGGTTTAGATGTCGTCTGGTTATGATTTTTCAACACCGATACCGATTTATTGGAGGATCAAAGAAAGCCAATACCGTTTAATCGTCCGATAAATAAAGTCTATATAATAAAATAATTAAAACGGTTCTTAACATTTAAAATAATATTTGTATTTATTTATAATAATAATGACAATTACAACAATACTGAACACTTATTCTAACTTAATATAATACATAAAATCAATTTGGTCTCAAATAATGAAACGTGTTCAATTTGGTTTAAATAATGCGAATTATAGGAAGAAATGGTCTTCACACAGTTCACAACGAGCCAGGCGGCCCAAACTGCTGCATATACACTGACTCTGCTTGTACTGAACGCAAGAGAAGTGACACAATTTCCCTAGTTAATATTGCCTGCTAACATTAATTTATTTTCACTAAATATTCAGGTTTAAAAAAATATATACTTGTGTATTGATTTTAAGAAAGGCATTGATGTTTATGGTTAGGTACATTGGTGCAACAATTGTGCTTTTTTCGCGAATGCACTTTTGTTAAATCACCCGTTTGGCGAAGTTGAAGTAGGCTGTGATTCTATGATAAATTAACAGGCACCGCATTTATTATGTGCAACGCAGGACAAGCTAGTAATAATATAATCACTCGTTAACTACACATGGTTGATTGATTGTTTTTTATAAGTTGCAGCCACCAGGTCCTTTTGATGCTGCACTCGCGTAACAGATCAGCTTGCCACGCAGTCTCCTCGCGGATTGCAATGTAATGGTCGTCCAAAAATGCTGAAAACTTTAAATCGGCCCTAATTTATCGTCCATGCCGATTAATCGGTCGCCCTCTAGACTAGTTTAGGAATGTATTTTAAATGAAGGATATATTAGTATAGGGCCAATATACCATGGCTAAGGGCTGTATCCAGGCACTCCACGTCGTGCCTAAGAACCCTTATCCGTTTATATTCCTTCCCCTGGGCCTTATTGCTTAAATATATCCTTCATTTAAAATGCATCCCATAAGATTGATTGTTTATATTTAAATATATGTATTACTTGCTTCCTCCGAAGGAGGAACAGTCGGATGCATCAGACGACGACTCTGAGGAGGGTGAAGATGAGGCCATGGAGGAAGGGGGCGAGGTGGATCAGAACTTCCGCATTGAGCTGATGAAGGTCCTACAGAACCAAGGTGCTCTGGTAGGTGTCTTTCCTGTCATTGATATTCTGTTCTAGCTCTGGGTTTGTATTTACTGGTAACTAAGGTTGTTATTAGCCTTGATTTAAAATTTTAAAAAGAAGCATTTTGTAGTAAGTCTCTGAATAGGTTTCTAGTGGTTTCAAGGTTGAAATTCTCATTCAGTAAAGTGGAGGATTCAAAAGAAAGGACATTGATACACAGCGCCGGGGTATTCTAGACATTAACTGGATTGGGTCTTTCTTCCTGCCCGTCACAGGCCACAGAACAGGATGGCAGCGATGACGACGAACTGGACGATGAAGCCATGATGAAGCTGGACGGCAGCATCGCAGCGCTGTTCCTTGAACAGAAGAAGAAGATGCAGGCTAAGAAGGATGAGAAGGACAAGCTAAAAAAGGAAAAGACCCTCGTCAGGGACTTCAAGATCAAGGTCTATTTTTGTCTCATCTGTTTGGATAGAGAGATGAGTTCTATGAGTGGGAAGGTGTGATGTTTCCAATGCTCCTCCTAGTGCTGTCTTCAGGGCACATACTAACAACTGCAATAGCTGCGAGCAGTGCTATTTCTAACACTGCCTCTTGTTCTTCTGGTGCTGGTCCCACCTATGTACATGGTGCGCTGACCCTGGTTCTTTGCTGTGTTCCAGGTGCTGGACCTGGTTGAGGTGTTCCTGGCCAGGCAGGGCAGCAGCCCCCTGGTGCTGGGCATGGTGGAGCCCCTGCTCAGCGTCATCGAGAGCGGCATGAGTTCTGAGAGTGACCAGCAGGAGCAGGACTTCCTCCGCAAGGCCGCAGACATCTTCAAGTACGACATGCTGGTGCCATTAGACACACAGACACTACTATCATTTTTTCCCCCGTGTAATTTATATAGGCAGTTTTTAAATATTTTATCAAATAAAATCAACATATGAGCCAGGATCAGAACGTCACAAGCGCATCTGTGTTTGCACACATCACCTGCATAGTGCAAGATGAGTGGGCCGTTGCTCAAGGACAGAGAGACAGTCAGACATTGCGTCAGCAGGTAGGCCTATAAAATGATAGAGAACAGATTAACTAGGTAGCCAATTAAAACATATATTGTACCCTCTAGTTAACTGTTAAGCTATTTTTAGCATGTATTGATGTTCCAAAAAACGTTTCACCGACTCTCGCGAATAAGGCCATACAAAGTTGATTTGCTTTTTTAAACATTTCATATGACTAATTTAAATGATTATTTTTGACAAAACTAACTATTCACGTTACCATGGTATTAGTTGGGATTGGGTTCAATCGCTGTGAATCTAATCATGAACATTTAATTGTAGAAACAAATATTAGATGTTGCCTTTGGATTATGTGGCTTCAAAAGTTGTTTTATAGATACTTCCAGTTGATTTGAGCATCTAATGTATGGGACATTGTAACACAATAGTCAGCCTGCAAAGTAAACAACTCTAATGTAGCTAAGATAAATGACTGAACTAGAAAAGGTTAATTTCCTGAAGATGTGTGGGCCTACCATAGCCATTTCACCTCTTGAAATTTTGAATGAGCAAATTATTTCAAAAGGCATAACTTATTTGTAATGTTGCAATGTTTTACATTCAGGGTGGTCAACCATCCTCCAGGAGAACTAATGGTTGTGCAGGTTTTTATTTCTGTCCCCCTCTAACAAATCACAGTTTAGAAATGAACTGCTCAACCAGACCTTATTAAAGGGCTTGATCAAGAGCCTGAACACCTAGTAGTTCTCCAACTGAGGGCTGACCACATGTGTTTCATACAGTTGCCTAGCAGGGGTTCTACTTTGTGGGGGGTTAAGTGCCTTGCTCAATGTCATGGGATCAGAGGGCAGCCTCTCTGTGTCGATACCACATTACGCATACTTTTTTTTTTATACAGTGCCCTCCATAATTGTTGGGACAGTGACATTTTTGTTTCGGCTTTGTACTCCAGCACTTTGGATTTGAAATGATACAATAAGTGAGAACGTTAGACACGCACATGACACCCCCCAGACATGCTAATGTCTCACCATTGCAACAACAGGGGAGATTAGGATTTTTGAGTGGGTATGATATTTGTGCGTCTAACTTTCTCACTCATCCTTATTCACGTTTCTTTCAGGAAACTCCGCAGTCATGGTAGCGTGTGCTTTTAATATAAAAGTGTTATATTCTTATTTACAATTGAAGTGACTCCAATGACAATTTATTATTATTATTATTATACCATTCATTTCTATTGGGCACAAAATAGTCTAACACAACCAAAACAAATGCATCCAACAAGTTTGTAGAGTCCACAAGCTTGATGTAATCATTGCCTGCTAGAAATGTGACTAAATGACACTTTAGACTACTTTAATACACAAATGAATTTGGCCCAATACTATGAACAAAAAGTGCTGTAATTTCTAAACTGTTCACCCGATATGGATTAAAATACCCTAAAATGTATAGCTGAGAGTCTGCACTTTAACCTCATGGTCACTGTATCATTTCACATCCAAAGTGCTGGAGTACAGAGCCAAAACAACAATGTGTCACTGTCCCAGTAATTACTGAGGGTGCCATATGTACATGGAGATGCCTCCAATTGTTGATCATGGAAATTTGGTTGTCATAATGTGTATGAATCCTGCATATCAAAATCATTGGCTGAGTACAGAATGCATCCCCACTTGTCATACAAAAAATGATATGAAACAAGAGTTCAGAGTGTGATGTTAGATATGTCCTATCAGGAAGTCAAAGGTAGTTTTGCGAGCCAATGCAAACTAGTGTTAGCACAATGACTGAAAGGCTGCAGATACAGTAACATACGCTAGAGAACAATACAAGTGGATTCATAGCTTCCAATCATTCCTCCTATTGTCCCAAATGGTACCGCATCCCTATATACAGTCGTGGCCAAAAGTTTTGAATGACACAAATATTAAATTCCGCCAAGTTTGCTGCTTGTCAGATGTTACTATGGAATACTGAAGTATAATTACAAGCATTTCATAAGTGTCAAAGGCTTTTATTGACAATTACATGAAGTTGATGCAAAGAGTCTATTTGTAGTGTTGACCCTTTTTCAAGACCTCTGCAATCCGCCCTGGCATGCTGTCAAGTAACTTCTGGGCCACATCCTGACTGATGGCAGCCCATTCTAGCGTAATCAATTCTTGGAGTTTGTCAGAATGTGTGTTTTTTTGTTTGTTTGTCCACCCGCCTCTTGAGGATTGACCACAAGTTCTCAATGGGATTAAGGTCTGGAGTTTCCTGGCCATGGACCCAAAATATTGATGTTTTGTTCCCCGAGCCACTTAGCTATCACTTTTGCCTTATGGTAAGGTGCTTCATCATGCTGTAAAAGGCATTGTTTGTCACCAAACTGTTCCTGGATGGTTGGGAGAAGTTGCTCTCCGAGGATGTGTTGGTACCATTCTTTATTCATGGCTGTGTTCTTAGGCAAAATTGTGAGTGAGCCAACTCCCTTGGCTGAGAAGCAACCAAACACATGAATGGTCTCAGGATGCTTTACTGTTGGCATGACACAGGACTGATGGTATCACTCACCTTGTCTTCTCTGGACAAGCTTTTTTCCGGATGCCCCAAACAATCGGAAAGGGGATTCATCAGAGAAAATGACTTTACCCCAGTCCTCAGCAGTCCAATCCCTGTACCTTTTGCAGAATATCAGTCTGTCCCTGATGTTTTTCCTGGAGAGAAGTGGCTTCTTTGCTACCCTTCTTGACACTAGGCCATCCTCCAAAAGTCTTCGCCTCACTGTGTGTGCAGATGCACTCACACCTGCCTGCTGCCATTCCTGAGCAAGCTCTCTACTGGTGGTGCCCCGATCCCGCAGCTGAATCAACTTTAGGAGACTATCCTGGCGCTTTCTGGACTTTCTTTGGCGCCCTGAAGCCTTCTTCACAACAATTGAACCGCTCTCCTTGAAGTTCTTGATGATCTGATAAGTGGTCGATTTAGGTGCAATCTTAATTGCAGCAATATCCTTGCCTGTGAAGCCCTTTTTGTGAAAAGCAATGATGACGGCACGTGTTTCCTTGCAGGTAACCATGGTTTACAGAGGAAGAACAATGATTCCAAGCACCACCCTCCTTTTGAAGCTTCCAGTCTGTTATTCGAACTCTTAGCATGACAGAGGGATCTCCAGCCTTGTCCTCATCAACACTCACACCTGTGTTAAAGAGAGAATCAGCTGGTCCTTTTGTGGCAGGTCTGAAATGCAGTGGAAATGTTTTTGGGGTATTCAGTTCATTTGCAATGAATTGCAAATCATCTGATCACTCTTCATAACATTCTGGAGTATATGCAAATTGCCATCATACAAACTGAGGCAGCAGACTTTGAAAATGAATATTTGTCATTCTCAACTTTTGGCCACGACTACTACCTCTAACTCTAATTTAAAGGGGCAGCTGAACATTTCTCTCACAAGTGACTCATGAGAGTACATTGTGCCTGATTGAGCATGGAACCCTCATACAGTTTATTCATAAACTTTTAGTGATTTCCTGTCATTAAAACAAACACTCATCAAATACTTTTATTGTGCTCCCAAATGTCAGTGCATTAGAGCCATATATAATAGTGTTAACGGTATTAAAACTCATTAACACAAAGCACCAAGCTATGTAATAGATGTAAGCCAGGATGTTTTACTTCTTTAGGCACCTATATAGAACAGCTTGTCAGATGCAGCTTCATTGAAGACTGAGCTATTCCTGTCAAGTTTTCCAGTATTATTCTGCTATACTGATCAGTCAGTAACGTTATCCTCTACTCCCCCAGGAACCAGCTATGCCGGGCCAAGCAGTACTGTAAGACCGTAGGTGACAGACAGGGGGAGCTCCACGACCTGCTGGAGAAACTCATGACCAAAGCCCAGAAGCTCTCGGACTCCTCAGTGTCACTCTACTTCTTCAGTGCATCTCTGTACCTGGTCAAGGTGCTGAGAGGGGGGGTGCCCGGGGCCTCCGCAGACGGCAAGACAATTCTATCAACTGAGGAGGTAAGTAGCCTAGTGGTTAGGGGCGGCAGGGTTGCCTAGTGGTTAGAGCATTGGACTAGTAACCGAAAGGTTGCAAGTTCAAATCCCCGAGCTGACAAGGTACAAATCTGTCGTTCTGCCCCTGAACAGGCAGTTAACCCACTGTTCCTAGTCTGTCATTGAAAATAAGAATTTGTTCTTAACTGACTTGCCTAGTTAAAAAAAGGTTTATAAAAAATAAAATAGTCTCTTTACCAACCTGAATGTACGCTGAGTATTTACTATTATTGTGTCTTTTGTGTAAAACCAACCTGTTGATATGCTGAAATCTCCTTGTGCTGCAGTTGAGGTTCATGGGTAACGTGGACGTGGAGAGGGTGTCTGACATCTTTAAAGGGGCTCTGCGCTCCTTCATGACACGCAGGAAGAGCCCTCTGTCAGGTCTGATGTTCATCGACCTCTTCACCCGCTTCCCTGTGAGACAACGGCAACAAATCTTATTCTATCTACACTACCCTCAAGGGACTGTATAATTATTTTCCTCTTGTGGCTGGTGTAACCGTGATTATCTTCTGTTGTGTGTAGGTTCTGTGTGTGAACCTATTGGAGACTGCAGTGGAACACATCACAATAGGAATCAGAGAACACCAACAAGTAAGACCAGCAGGCTCCTCACCTCAACAATTAGGAGTAAAAATAAGCATCTAACCATGGGTCAACTTCTACCAGCTCCACTTTTAAAACAATGACTAACCTAACTCGTCCCAGCCAATTATCCTTTCAGCCTGATGGTAAATACCACTGATCTGTAGAATAACATCTGCACATTGAGGGTTTGACTTTGTGTTCCACAGAGCCAGGCTAGTGCCATGGTGCTGCGGGGGCTGCAGAGCAGGGAGGTACAGCAGCTGTTGGCGGGCGACCCCTGGGCAGGGCTGCTTCAGAAGGCGGTGGGCCAGGTGGCAGCGGTAGGCATCAAACACCTCACCCAAGCTTAGACATTAGAGAACGTGAAACTGCAAACCATAGGAATCAATCTCTACATCACATTAAACTCAGATCAACTAGCAATTGTTTTTCATGCAGTTCAATCTATAGGTTTGTCTTAGATGATAAATCACCTCTCCCTGGGCTGTTGATTTTAGAAGACGTTACAGATATGGTTGTGGATGTTGTTCTCCTCAGAGTCTGGAGACTGTAGTTGAGACCGCTAAGAACAAGGTGGTCCAGGAGAAGTTAGTCAAAGCCCTGGAGCTTGGCCTGTTCCTGGTCAAAAATGTCAACCAGCAGGTAATCCAACTCTAATTTCACCACATTCGCCTGTCCTACTAACATGGGAGGATTTTTGTAGGTTCTTTGACCTGCCTTTGTCTCCTGTGTTTTTTACAGAAACTGTCTGTGGCTCTGGAGCCCCTCAAGAAGGTTCTTCAGTCCATGAGAGAGGTTCTGGGCTTCAAAAAGACAGGGCAGATGGAGGACACCTACTGGGCTGTCATGAAACACTTTGGAGTCATGTGAGTAACTCTGCCACACAATCACTGTCTGCAGTTACACTACCATATCATAGGGAATTAAATGTACCAACAATACTCATAGTAACATATAATCATTGAGGCCTACTTGACAGGTTTTTTTGTTGTTGGATGTGAGCAATGTTGATACTTTCCACTATTTCAGAAAATTGGTAAGAGCTGCAGTGGCAGTATACCCATAGAGCAGGTTGGTTAGTTGTCCTTCAAGGGGATATCCAACTTTTTGGGGCAGGGGACCCTTTTTTACACTCATCCAGAGTCTTAAAAGAGCAATTAGGGTTAAGTGCCTTGTACACCTGAGCATCAGATTTTTTTTAACCTGGTCTGCTCTTGGCCTCGAACCAGCGACCTTTTGGTTACTGACCCAACGCTCTTAACCGCTAGGCTACCTGCCGCGAATTCATCAGGAACCCCGTCATATTCAGAACTCGAGTGAGATACAAGGAGTTTTACGATGACTTCGGCAGTGAATGGCCAGACAAACCTAGTCTCGGGCCCTGGGAAGGAATATTGTAAATGCCTGCCTCTTGGCATCGGAGAGAAGATTTTGCAGTTTAAGCTACTTTTATGCAATTCTACACATTTTGCCATGAGGCAGAGAGAACTTGGACTAATTTAAGCTTTAAAACTGCCGTTTGTGGATACCAATATCCCATGTTGCTCACCAGCCTCATACATTGTAAACTACATAATTTTTTTATTGATTATTACTAACATTTATTTTGAGATCTGGCTGCAGACCCATTTTGAGAATCTCTGCTCTAATACCATGTTTTTGTGGCTCCATCTTTAACAGAAAGCCCAAACAGGACAGGATCAGGAAAACCAAGGAGGACCAGGCTGAGCCGACCGCTCCCAAGAAGAAGAAAGGATTCCTGCCCGAAACCAAAAAGAGAAAGAACCGCAAGAAGCAATTGCCTGTCTCTGAGAAAGGGGCAGCAGATGCCAACACAGTCCCCTTGGGGAAACCAGAGGAAGGAAAGAAGAAAAGGAACAAAAATAAGAAACAGCCAGGAGAAGAGACACCTGGACAGGGGCTGGCCAAGAAGGCCAAGATGACACAG
Organism: Oncorhynchus kisutch; assembly: GCF_002021735.2. Taxonomy (NCBI): domain Eukaryota; kingdom Metazoa; phylum Chordata; class Actinopteri; order Salmoniformes; family Salmonidae; genus Oncorhynchus; species Oncorhynchus kisutch. Next base: position 27,273,012 of record NC_034201.2, read on the forward strand.
TCTGCAATCAAACAGAAGAAAAAGAAGCAGCAGGGAGGCAGAGAATAAAGTATACTATCTAGACTGTATATGTGTGTACGGGGCCTCACTCTGGTTTTGTAACTTTTCTGTTTATACATTTTTCATAAGGTCAGGGTGAGAGGTTTGTGGCCTGTGCTAGATTGTCTCTAACCTAGCAAGATGTCATTGGCCAGGATTCAATCAGGTTATGCACATTTAAAAGGCATGCAACGGTTACCTTGAATGAGCTCCCTGAACATTGCCTTTATAAGATGCATAGTGGACATGGTGTGAATCCTGACCTTTTGGCATTATGCTAGTAGACCTCAAGCCCATTGAATGTGGTACATGGTAGTGCTTTTATTGATATGTTAAATGTGTTGTATCACCTGATGGGGCCTCAGCTCTGGTTTTGTAACTTTTCATAAAGTCATGGCGAGAGGTTTGTGGACAGTGCTAGATTGTCTCTGTAATCTTTGCTTCCCCCTACACCTTTGGTAATACTAGTTCAAAGGCTTGAACACTCCACAGAACCTAAGTTTACCTTGAATGAGCTCCCCAAATGAGGGAACATTGCATGAATCCTGACCTCAAGCCCATTGATTGTGGTACATCACAGTGCTTTTATTGATATGAAACACTTCATACAGTAAGTCACAGAACATCATTTGGGACAGTGTTGACTTTATTGGGTTGCTATTTGTTAGTAATCCTGCCAAAACAAGGTTCCATCTCAACCCTATGGAGCTGGGTCTCTAGGCAGATTCTCTGGTGTGTCCTCAGTATATTGAGACTGAATGAGGAAGGATCTGCCTTGTACCTCAGCCCCAAATAGAAAGATAAGTACAGAATCTTGACATTTCATTACCTATTCAAAAAAAAATTCGGGATGCACAATACTAGTTCATAGAGATGGGAGCTGTGCTCAGGCTGGAGGACATGTAGCTGCTGCCTCCAGAGCCAGCATGACCATGTCAGACTGAAATGATACACATCACAGATCTAGAACTTCAATCAATGCTTAAATGGTTGTGGGTGATGTATGCGGTGATCTCAAAATACATTTTACTGGACAGGAGTTCCTGGTACTCTTGACTATAGTGTTATTTACTGTAAGAAGAGCATGATTCATGGGTTATGTTGCACATGAAAGTGCCTCATATCTAACAGGTGTGTACCCAATTCTTATGTCATCAAGCTGCGACTTGAGGGTCTGGGACTCTGATTATTTAACACTGGTGAGCATTTATCAGGTTCTGGTTAACCCAGAACTAAAATTGTGCAGAATTTGGTTAGCTGCTCCGCGAGATACTTCATCAAATAAACATTTTCTTTGAGACGTTGCATATCAACAACTCAGATTATCTTCAAGATAATAATCCTACCAGGTTCTTGAGCCTGTCTATCTGCAGTTTGTACACGTGGATCTCCTCTTTGGTTAGAGTCTGGGTACTGGGTTGGAAATGAGAAAAAGGAGATGTTACATTTCCATGGTGCCCTCACCAGTCTTAGTGTCATCCAACCAAACGGTCCTGTGTAGGCTACAGCATATTCTGAGTGCAATACTAAGAACATCCACTTGAGGAGGAACGAATCAGGTATAAGAATGACAGATAATGGATGTTGCACTGATTCCAATGGTGTTTGCAATCAGTTATAGTTAGATACTGCCTGGCAGACTTCAGATAACTTTATATGCGTTAACATAATACTAGCTTAACCAATTGAGAAAATGCAGACAAGATACGACTGTAGGTCACTGCAGGGTAAATACACTGTCCTGCACGGGCATCCTGCAGGCTGGGCCAGGGCTTTGTAGTGGGCCTTGATGTCCGTCAGGGCATGTCCTGGGCCTGGTCTGCGTTGTCCATGGCGATGGAGAAGGCTGACCTGTCACGATGTTCCTCGCCTCCACTTTCTACAACACAAAGCGCAACAGGACATGTGTAATGTCTGTACAATTGTTTTAACCTTCCTTGTGGATATGACAACACATAATAAGCTATTGTTTAATGTTCATACCACTATCTGAGCAGTGATTTACAGTCACAACTGAAGTCTGGAAACACATTGGGCATGTAGCCTTTATTTGAACACGGTTCAATATGACTTTGGTAAATGTTCCCTACTCTTTGTTGAGCCCCATTAATACTGTAACAGTGTTTTTGTTGCGCTTACAGACCCATATTATCCCTCCTGTGTACCAAAATGAAGCTGTTTTTAAGGATGCAGAAAGGGTATAGAGAGTCACAGGATCTGTAATGTAAATTCTTAATGTTGTGAACACTTATGGAAGGTCAGGTTCTGCAGTGGTGATCATCTGGGTGATTTAGTGAGAGAGACCAGCAGCGGTGCTTAGTGTTGAGTGCTGGCTCTCAGCTTGTCTAAATCTCCATAATTGATGGGGAGACATTTTAATGCAGCGCAGGGGAGCATCTTCAGAAGACTCTGGAAGGAATGCTTTTACTGGTTGAGTACAGGAGCAGGTAAGGAACGGTGCATATGTAGAATTTGAATAAAACTATCACCGGGAAAGTATACCAAGAGGAAAACATGCTCAATGTTTTCATTTTTGAGAGCCTAAATGTGCACTGAACCCCCCCCGCCTTGCAAGGTTAGAGAGAATGTTTCAGTAAAATAGTTATGTCATCATGTACTCACAGCATCATACACTTGCTTTGAGAGACAGATCTGAACTTCCAGTCCACCAATGTCGGTTTGAAGCTCGAAAATGCTCAGGTAGAGGTTGTTCACCTCCTGTTAAAGCATGGGAATAGTGGTTTTCGTAGCCATAACAGAATGTCATTCATTATTTCAATTGTTTGAATCAGCAGAGGCTGGTGAAAGGAGTGATAGGAGGACGTGCTCATTGTAATGGCAGGAATGGACTGAAGGGAACAGAGTCAAGCATGGTCTCCATATGTTTGATAGTATTCCCTTCCAGCTATTACAATGAGCCTGTCCAATAGCCCCTCCCACCAGCCTCTGACTAATCTTTCCATAGTTTGATGACAACACCATGATGTATCCATACCTCTTAATGTGGTCCAGTCCATCTCTAATGACTTGCTTTGGGCAGTCTCCTCAAATCTTATCACAGTCACATTTATGCATTACGTTTAATATATTATCAATGTCTACAATTCTGCTTCATGAGTTTAAAGGATAATATATTGTGTACTCGGCTGAAACAAAATGTGGGTATTTGTTATTTTCGCAGTACAATTGAATCTCAAGCTCTGTGATGATTGGATACAGATTCTCTTTAGAACAAAAAGTCTCAAGACTCTGCTGCTGGAGAACAACGAAGGCTATTATTAGATTTTGCTCCAACTGAGCATTAAAAGCATTGATCTGCCGAGGTAATTATAAAGCAAAGTCACAACACCTACATGAGGCTGAGAGACTTCGAGCGGCTGGTAGCCTAGTTGTTAGAGCGTTGAGCTAGTAACCGAAAGATTGCTGGATCGAATTCCCGAGTTGACAAGGTAAAAATCTGTCGTCATGCTCCTGAACAAGGCAGTTAATCCACTGTTAGGCCGTCATTGTAAATAAGATTTTGTTCTTAACTGACTTGCCTAGTTAAATAAAGGTTAAATAAAAATAAAAAAATCTTCAAACCTGGTGCGGCCAGGTTAGACTAGTAGACCCAACTGTGTGTACTGTACTGTGTATTATGGGGTCACAGATTATTTCATTATGGCCCCACTGTATTGTGAGGTAATCGACCCTAACCCCACTCCACCTGCTCTGGACGTCGTCGATGAGGCTCTTGAAGTGCTCAATCTCGGTGATAATGGCCTCCTTGGTGGTGGACAGGTCATCGATCTGGGTCTTGTAGGTGCCGATGGCGAAGGTGAGCAGGATGGAAGTGCTTGTAGGGCCGCCGTCCCCCGGGTTGGTGAACATGGAGATATTGTCCCTCAGCACAGCGTTGGTCTGCTCCAGAGAGCGAGCCTGGAGACCACAGAGAGTGAGAGGCCAGATCGATGAATACTGTACACACATTGATTTCTATTAGGTTAACACACAGACATACAGTCTGGTGATGTTCCTCTCCATGAATGGGTCTGAATTTCAATGAGCTTGAATGATTTTGGACATTGATGTTCAGGACATTCCAATGGGCCCGTTTTATTTTGCCAGACCAAATCACATGCACAATATGCAAACAATACATGCGTAATATGTTTTAGCATGTTAACAATGTTGAATGCATACATGAGCATTGCTATCAATTCCAAAACAAGGACAATCTGATACTATCCTAAATTGGGTTTCGATTGAAGCACAGACATTAATTATGGTAGGTCAATGTATGAAAAATACTCACAGGATTGGGTTGTGGAGGATGTTGATGGGTAGATGGAATACTGATAAACATAATGCTAATAATTGTGTTTGTTCAAGCAGAAATACAAATAATTGAGTTTAATTTGGTTGTTCGAGTACAAATGCACTTAAAATATTACTGTGATAGAAAAATGTATACAATTTCATTAAAAGTCTGAAACAGTGGCTAAATACCAACATCAACTTTCACTGATTATTGATTATAGTCATTAAAACGTAATGTCTGTATGACGTGTAATGTTTATGTGACATACCTTGTCAATAAAGGTGGCAAACCTTGAGCTCCCCCTTTTCCTTTAGGCAGGTCACCTGGACTGTGTTGAGGGAGGGCAGTGAGGGGTCGATGCTGGGCACGGGGCTGAGACCACCCACGTCACCACCCACTGCGGTGGTGGAGCTCAGGAAGGACGGGTTGCCTCCGATCTTGAAGACCCGGCCACCCAAGTGAGCCCTGAGTGGGGCCACTCCAGCCCTGAACCCTGCTGCCCCGCCACCACCTCCTCTTAGAGCCAGGGCATGTCCACCTATTCCCATCCCAAGACCACCTCCTCCACCTCCTATTCCCAGGCCTCCCCATCCCCGAGCCCTCCTCTCATGCCGAGCCCCGCTTGTCCACCCCCCCAATTCCAAAAGATCTGGAGAGGGCCAGTTCGGCCCCTCCGCCACCAGTTCCACCGCTCCTTCCCCCTGAGAAGAGCCTTATGCCCCCATAGGTGAACCCCAAACCTCACCGCCCCCAACTGATTCTCAGGTTAGTCTCCACCATGTCAGCAGCCTCAAGGCTGGGGTGTCCAAGATGAGTTCCCTAGTTATAGACAGACGGACTGCCAGCCTCCCAGGGGTTTATATACACTAGGGCTGCCCATTTGCTGGGGAGGCGGCTCACGTCACTGCAGGTAGCTGGGCTTACAGACAGGCCAGCGTCTGCCCGACAGGCCATCTAATCCCACAGATGCCGGGAGAGATACTGCTGCCCCCCAGGCGACCAGGGACTGATGTCTTTCCAGAAGCTCAGCCTCCCTGACTCGTGTTGCCTTGGCACTGGATGGATGTTCTTCTTGACAATAAGGGTGCACTTACTTTGCCTCTTTCACTAAAGCCATTTAATTGCCTGGCAAGGACTGATCTCCGTTTTATCTTCCAGTGTCGTGCTATCGAGCCGTCGTTTTTGGAGATTGTACCGCTTTACTGAAGGCGTCGCTCATAAATCATTCACAGGGATCACTGCGCATTCTTGGATTATCATCCCCTAAGGATGAGCAGCAGGGCCTTTGACAGATGTATATGGTATGCAACATACTGCAACAGACTATAGGAGCTTCAGCATTCTACCCACCAGGAGGGTGGTAATGGATGTGCGGCTTTCCACAATATACAATGTACAGTAAAAACGTTTTTCATCATCTAGAAAAGTGCATTCCAAATCCATCATCCTTTTGAATGGACCGAGTTCAGTTCTAGAACATCTCCTTTGTCCAATCCACTAGGCTCAAACTTGTCCATACACATATCAGCCCGAATGGCGAAAAAGTAAACATGCAGCTCGTGTTGAGTTTTTGTTTCCTTATAACCTTGTAATGCAAATCCAATTACAAAGAGTAAATAGCAGGGATCTATTTTCCCCACAGTCGCCAATGAAATTAGTCTGTGGACAGATCCGGTGAGAGACTCCCAACAGCAGGGATTTATTTTCAGCCAGGGATTTATTTTATTTAACCTTTATTTATCCAGGCGAGTCAATTAAGAACAAATTCTTATTTACAATGACGGCCCCGGGCTGTTTCTTTAGGAAACAATTAGGAACATGCTCTTCTGGCACCTGGCAAAGGGCCTTAGCCTCACTAGTTACCACAGCCACAAGGTCATTAAGCTGCCAATTTCTACAATGTATTATTACAATTCTATTCTAACCCTAACATTAACCATACTGCCAACCTTATGCCTAACCTTAAATTAAAACCAAATAGCACATTTGTTTTCAGGAATTTTTATGATAGCCAATTTTGACTGGCTGTGCTATCCAATGGAAATCCACTGCCATAGACTCCTGTTAGAGAACCTGTCAAAGCACTCAAATACCCAATGATCCAATCAGGAGAGGTAGGTGTGACTTTAGATTCAATAAGATCAAGGAACCCCTTGGGTTACTGATAGAGCCAAGGTCGATTTAAGACACATTTTGGTTGAATGCGTTCACATGTGCAACTGACTAGGCATCCCCTTTCTTTGAGAGGATCATCCATTCTACCCTCAAAGTGAGGCTCAGAATGCACAAGAGTTTTCCAACATCACAATGTTCCATTAATATTACAAGCTACCTGTAATGGTAATATTTAAGATGAATAAAGTCAATATTCAGTTTAGAGTAATTAACACAATGCTTAGCATATTTGTTTTCCGTTTCTGTAATATTCATGATTTCCAAGGATCTATTTGTTACTCATTTGTGTAGGCCGGGTTGATGGTCACTAGACTTGATAAGGGATGTTCTCATATCGTTTGATAGTGATTGACACCAGAGTTACTGAAGATACAAGGACCGATGACACTATTATTGTATTGACGATATTATGAACACTGTGTGATTCTGTTGCAGCTGGCAAAGTCAATGGTCATGTACAAATACCCATAGGCCTACTTGCGTTTTAAATAGTCAGCATTTTAGGTAGACCTATGTGACAAAAAGCTGTATAGAAAGCCTATGTGAAATGTCAAATTCAGCATGCTTTAAATGCTGGGATGTCATACTTATTTTGGCTTCTCCTCTAGTTTTAGAATTTGCTGCACACTATTGAGGACGATTATCGTCTTTTCGAGATTTAAGTGTCTGACAACAGGTGATAATCACCTTAGGGGACGTGCTGTACCAATCTGACATTCTCAGTAGTATGAGCCGAGTGCAGCCCAAACATCTTACTGCGGCTATAGCCTAGCATGCTGATATTTGTTGCTTAATGCATTCGTTAACAGAAGGGTATACTACAAAGCAGGATCAAGGAGTTCGTTATCAATAGTTATTTCTGGTTGCTCATCAAAGTAGCAGAGCCCTCAGTACGTTCTAAATTGTATGTAACACGATTAGTACACATCAGAGGCTGCTGCTGCTGGAAAGAGCTATAGGAGCATGGGCTTATTGTATTGGCTGGAATGGAATATGAAATGAGTCAAATGTGGTTTTCATGTGTTTAAAACAGTTCCATTTATTCCATTCCACTCAATGCAATGAGCCCGTGCTCCTATAGCTCCTCCCACCAGCCTCCTCTGGTACATAGTATTCAGTAAGTAGTAGCCTAGGCAAGTCAGATTTTGGACAAGGCCACTGTCTTTGGTTTTGACTGACTTTGTACAAGTGTCTTGCGCTGATGTGTAGATAACTTTTGGTAGCCTACTGTCTGATTAGAATTGGCCTGTCTCCAAGAGACCCGTTAGACATTTTCTATGCTTCTGTTCTGGAGGCGTCTCCCTGAATTATTGTATTAAACTCTATTGATCTTTTATTGGTATTATCAATGACTGCTCTACTTTTTGTTCACCTGGAAATGTTTTGTTACACCAGTATTCTGTTTGACGTAACGTGGCTCAAGGTAGAAAAGGAGACAAAATATGACTTTCATGACAAAGAAAATAAGCATGAAGAAATATTTATGATGCCCCATTTATTACATTTCAGAGGGTACATTATAAATACTGGACTGCTATAGGCTATTAGGACTCACAGCTATCTGGCACATGAAATAATTAAATCTGGAACAGTGCATTATTACAAACCAAACGCATTGTGCCCTACAAGAAGTCACACATGCTAGAACCTACAGTCATCTTCAAGACATTAAAGAAAAGATTGATGTCCTTTATATCAACAACCAATAAAAATGCATAATTTTAATTAAACTATGTATCTCTGAAAATAATTATTTGAGGCCATTTCTAAATACAGTCTGCACTGCCTAACAAATGGCAACTTAAACCGCTTGCCACACTTTTAGCAAAGCCAAAAGCCCGAAATAGGTTTGTGAGACCTTGTCAAACATGACATAAAAGCTTTATTTGATAGCTCCTTCAAAACGTTGTGAGAGGGTGCCAAAGCACATGCCAATCAGACAGTCTGGTTCCTCTTAAGGTATCTTCCTACATCTACTCGCTCTTCGTTTGAAAGCGCTGTACAAATAAAATCTAATGGATTGAGACTAAGAGGAATGCATGGTCGCCAGGCATATTACATAAAATAATGATTTATAAAGTGAAGCTTGTTCTGTGGAACTGGTTTTAAGAAGTTTGATTGAACTTTTGGGGAAATATTTTTTTAGATAAAAATCTAATTCTACCATTTGCAAGTCCAGTAGTAGAAATAGTCGCAGAAATAAATACTTTAGAATACTTGGACAACTAGCAATTTACATCTACACAACGAAATTGTGCTAGGGGCACATGAACGTATCTACATTTCAGCACCATGGACAGCGCTCTTTCGAGTGGGCCTGGGATTTCATAACCACGGACAGCGCTCTTTCTTTGTGGCCTGTCTTCAATTTACAATACTCTACCAAATGGTCCTTTGCTGAAATTATTCCACAAATGTATTCCAATATACTGACGGACTCTACTTTTATACACGATTTACAAACGTGGCACATATCAATCCACTCGGTGTGATTTATGATGAAAATGGCAAACATAGTTCCTTGAGGTCATATTGTTTGTTTTTGTGCCATATTGCTTTCCCAGTTAATCCCAAATTTATGTTTTTGTCAGTTACACCTGAACTATAACGTGGATGTTGTTTATTTACAAAGTCCCAACACTTTCAATTGCAGCGTTATCAAGACAAGACGACCGTTTCCAGCACTTGTCCGTCTCCTTGCTCAATGTGTGCCATATCCAATTCTGACGCATTATCTGTAATGGGTAAGGTACCGACGTCCTCCTGAATGTGATAACTGGTATTTTGGACAGCGGAGTGTGATCGGTGTTCGCCATCTCGAGGCGATGGTCGGACAATAATGCATGGTCTCATAGGCTCTCTCTTCGCCTTGGTGGACGGGCTGAGGTTGTCACGCTCGTATTCCTCCTGGGCACGTTGGATCTTCCTCTTCTTCATTCTCCTCTTGTTAAAGTGAAATGCTACCAGGGAAACCAATATTATCCCAATTATCATGGCCACCAGCACCATGAGCGCAAAGGTCGAGGAGAACGGTTGGAAGAAGCGGCCAATTTGGTCCATGCAGGTACCATTGGTTTGGGAAGCTCCGTTGTAGATGCACAGTGGTATGGAGAGACCCACATCCTCGGACTCCTTGTTTGCCATTTCGTTGGGCTTTGATTTTCACTTCGGGGTAGTAATATGTCCTCTCCAACCTCAGCGCGACGAGGCAAATGGAATCAAAGGCCTTGACTGTCCCATTAGATTTACCTAAATGGAAATTAAAACCCCGTTGAGAACAGTGGCAACATGTTAAGAATACAATAAGGCAATGACATTGTGTAGCGAGACTACAGCGGTCTGCATATGCCATCAGTGTATAGGCTCACCATTCACGGCACGCCCGATTAAATTATTTAAATAATTGAGAGAACTATTAGGCGTGCGTAATTGCGCGTCAGTTTTGAGATTACAAAAAAATGTATGGCTCCAGAACAGAAATCATAATTATATTTGGACGCTAGAGCCATAATTCAATTCCATACAATTCCAATCAGTTTACTGCAAAAGTTCCTATGTGAATAGGGAAAACACGCACTTGAGACGTGCATCTGCAGCATCCAGGCTACTACAATTACAATGAAACGAATGCACTTACATGAAACAATATGTGGTCACCATGATTTGAGCTAGGCTATTTTCAAGAGTCAGAAATTCAAGAAAACACTTGGAATATTTCAGTCTGTTCGTTTATGTTTGAGGGAAAAATAGATGTTTTAATCTCTTACCTGGTGAAACTGTCTAGTCGAAGCCGTTTCAGAGTCGAGGACCGGCCGGGGTGGCGATATGGGGAGCAGAGAGAATTATCATGGATCGCAATGACGTATCACACAATGCGAAAGCTGTACTCTGTCCACACACACCCACAGTGGATGCACATCTGTGTTCCACATTCATCACTTGAGTCTACATTGCAGGCTCCTCTGCCTTCTGAAAAGCTTAGAGGAAACGTATACAGTAGAACATCAAGCGTAGCCTATACGACCTACAGATACGCGATCAATAAACTGAAAAAACGCCTTGAACCCCAACGTACATTATATTGGTCACATGCACGCACTTCAGCAAAAGCATGCAACATAGTGTGGAGCTGTTCCCACGACACTGGTGCTGAAATCATCTGCACAGCATCACGACTACAAACAGACATGTCTACCTAAGACTATCTACATTGCATTTTACTCACTTTTACTTCTCACATGGTCATATTTGACCCTGATGCATTGGGACTGCCATGGTGATGCAGGTTGTCTAAAAGGAAAGCTGGTGTCAAAAGGAATTGATAGAGATTACTGGCATTCATGAGGGAGGGAGGGGGGGGGGCAGAAATAACTCTAAATCAATCACTTCACATAAGTAAACTTGAAGTATCACTGGACTGTATTTGTAGTAGACTAAAGCAGCATTTCCTTGTCAAGATAGGCTAGTGGGCCCAATTTTACACAGCAAGTTACATTAGTAAGGTAGGCCTAAGTGGCCCATTGTAAAATGGTTGACTTGGCCAACAGTAAAAGCAGATCTTAGAACTGTCAATGCCAGAGTTTACAGTCAGGATCTTATAAAAATGGTTTGAGTCTACTGAAGGGGAGCTGGTAAATCAAATGACACCATTTCCTGTGGTAAAGGATAAATACATGCAACATGATTTCACGAACTCACTGTAAAACTGATGTTTAGCCAAAAGATGCAAACATCATACTGCGAGGCTACAGCAATACTAGGTTGCCCAAATTCCCGACCAATATGCAGGGCTCATTCGCTCCTGAAAATGATGACATTACCCGTGTCCAAATTATGACTTTGAGGAATGCAAGAACCTTGAGGGCCATACATTAGAAAAAGTTGAAGTTTAACCTGGATCTCTGTCTCTTAAAACCGTTGACGTAGTTGCACGTGGTCAAACACTGTTAGCTGTTCCCATCAGATAACCTGGCAGATGTAGCCCTGTGCTAACCTGAGAGTTTGGCGGGATTATATCCGGTTGAAATACCTTATTAGCCAATCAAAATCGTTGCTGTAGTTGGACGTGATCTAACACTTGTTCATGAAAGCGCACTTAACAGCAGTCCAATTGTTCATTGTTTTGTTTTTTTGAAAATCAAAGCACTAGATCACATGCATTTGTCTGACAGGTCATATAGCTGGCTTCACACTGTAGAGCGCCTAGAACTCCTCGTATTTGTCGTAGACGGTGAATGGGTTCGAATCCCACATTAGTCCCCCCCCCCCATTTGAAATGTTTAATTACATTTGTGATAGTGTGTTAAGAGAAATGCAGCCAAAACCTTGTAAATTAAGATTTACGAATGCATTTAATAAGGAGCTTCCTGTTAGAGTCCCTCTTGCAGACCAAGACACAGGCTACTGGCACTGCTACATAAATAATCGTCCCTACTATAGGCTATATTACATAGACGTATATGCTACACTTACATGTACAACATTTCATATGGATTATTATAATCATCCACTGTCACATATGCATTATTTTAAAGAAGCGTCGAGGAGCAGCAGTGAATAGTGTTTTCACTGTAACAAAAATGCTTGCTGCAAGGGGGGCTAGAAGCAATGATTAAGATTGTACATGACAGCTATTTGAAGTCCATAAGGCTCTTACATTTTTTTAAACGATGTATGACAAACTTAAAATGCTATAGACCTCCTTTATCTTTTTTTCCATAAAATCACATGGGTGTGTGTGAAATGGATTAGGAAAATCGTGGTATTTTGTCATATGTGAATTTGTCTAAAGTTAGTAGCTAATAGCATAGTCAAGGATGTATCATCATGCAATATTGGCACTCTACACTTGAGACAGATGAGCGGGACAAATGTCAACCTTGAATTTAGAGGTAAAATATCCCCCTGGTGGCCAAGTTAACCTATTTTATGTAATGCCTTTGGTTGGTGGATATAAAGTCTGAAATATTTGATTGGCTGATGCAGAATTTGTGACAAGAAAGAAATCACTGTCATCTGGTGAGGTTAGCATAGGGCATAGTATGCCAGGTTATTGCGCTCTCGTTGGCTGGCCCTCGCTTCATACTCGTCGCCAAACCCACTGGCTCCATGTCATCTACAAGACCCTGCTAGGTAAAGTCCCCCCTTATCTCAGCTCGCTGGTCACCATAGCATCTCCCACCTGTAGCACACGCTCCAGCAGGTATATCTCTCTAGTCACCCCCAAAACCAATTCTTTCTTTGGCCGCCTCTCCTTCCAGTTCTCTGCTGCCAATGACTGGAACGAACTACAAAAATCTCTGAAACTGGAAACACTTATCTCCCTCACTAGCTTTAAGCACCAACTGTCAGAGCAGCTCACAGATTACTGCACCTGTACATAGCCCACCTATAATTTAGCCCAAACAACTACCTCTTTCCCAACTGTATTTAATTTTAATTTATTTATTTATTTTGCTCCTTTGCACCCCATTATTTTTTTATTTCTACTTTGCACATTCTTCCATTGCAAAACTACCATTCCAGTATTTTACTTGCTATATTGTATTTACTTTGCCATCTTGGCCTTTTTTGCCTTTACCTCCCTTCTCACCTCATTTGCTCACATTGTATATAGACTTGTTTATACTGCATTATTGACTGTATGTTTGTTTTTACTCCATGTGTAACTCTGTGTCGTTTTATCTGTCGAACTGCTTTGCTTTATCTTGGCCAGGTCGCAATTGTAAATGAGAACTTGTTCTCAACTTGCCTACCTGGTTAAATAAAGGTAAAATAAATAAATAAATAAATTTGATGGGACCAGCTACAATGTAGCGTTCTATCACCTGCAACTACGTTGACGATTGTAATTGGCAGATGCACATTTTGAGAAGGAGGTTTAATTTAATTTTTCAAATGTTTGCAAGTATGGACCCCTGTCAGAGTCAGATAAGGAAAGGTAAAAGCTGAGCTCGCATAACATGCTGATCACACCACTTGCGTTGCGTGCGCGAGCATCGCAAAATAAATGTACACAATCATGTTATTCAATCATTGCACCCACACTGCTTTCGTTTGCGTTGACGTTCGACGTGCTGCAAGTCCTGCCTCTCCCATGATTGAAATATGAACTGGGGTCTACACTCCATTCGGTTGTGGTAATGCACCTTAAAGTTGGTTGCCAACCGCCATATAATGTCCAAAGTATAACCCTGAAGGAGGAGAGATTACTAGAAGCTGATCAATTGTTGGAGTAGAGGACCTTGTGCATTTCAGATAAAATAACAACCCAATGTTTATATCCAAGGACAAATTAACTTGTAACAGCAAGCTAGCCAACTAAATTGCCATAAATGTTTAATGCTTTTTGACCTGTCCCCAAAATGAATATAATTGGTTCAGAGTTTGTTTTGATATTTCAAACTGCATGTCCTGATTGTGTTTGGTGTGGGGGGACAAAATCAACATGCGCGCAATAGCAGACACACATACGCGGTCTGGTCAGCTTGTAAGGTGAAACAGCAACACTGATCGCCCCAGGCAGATTTTGTTATAGTTTTTTAAACAGAGCAGAGGAGCATCTTGCATCGTAGTAAAAAATAAATAGAACAGTAGTGTATGTACTATTACGCGTGTGTAGCACATGGGGATGTGTGAAACCTACGCCTCATTATCTAGCTTTTGAGGTGGCGCGATCGGCGTAAAATGCTTGAGGGCGGTGGTCACGTGTGTTTGTGAAGGAGAGGTACTGCGTTGGTGCCAGGTATGGGCAGAATTGAGAGGAAGTGGTACTCGCTAAGCAAGCATCGTGACATCCTTTTCAAGTGCAATGATGTCAGAGGGGAAAAAAACGTCTGTTGTTGCAATATCGCAAACGGACGTTACAGTTTCACTGCTATGGATTCCAGAAGTATAGTATAAAGCAGGTTCAATGAGTTAGCCAGCTAAATATTCTGAAATAACTTCTTATTTTTAATAAAGCTTGAAATATGCATGGTCTAATTGATTCAACAAATGAAAAAACATGTTTAGCTTCCATAATAAATCAGAAAATCAACAGTTATTTTTGATTGTTTATCAAAGTTAGCTGGCTGACTCTTTATTTATTTATTCTGCTTTGCAGTATACCCCTCAGTTTCAAGATCACGGGAGAAGTTAAAATAGAAAACATCACTCTGTTCAACTTTGACTTCCTTTTTATTTTTAATCTCAAATCAAGGAAGTGCCTGCAATCCAACGGAAACTTTTGTCAATCCCATTTTGGTGTCAAAACTCCTGGTTGGGAACCCCAAACTAGAGGATAGTAGAAGCAAACACTCCTGAGTCAATACACACATTAATACATTATTGTTGCATCTTGGGGCCTGGCAGAGGTTCTCTCTCCACTGTGTTCAATCGTTAACAAGGTGAACTCGTTAGACAAACACAGATAGAATCATTGTTTCTCATTGCCGTGACTGATAATGACTAGGAAAATGACACACTATTTACAAAGACAGGGAGATTTTCTTTCCCCCACAAAAACGCCTGAATTGAACTCATCACTCACAGTGAAATGTGACTGCTATTTGAGTCACGCTGCATTACAGCAATCTTTACTCCATTGAACACTCCCGAGGAGCCACAGCAAACATTACCATCAGATGTGCATGGAATATCAACATACTGCACACACTCAAGATGACAAACTAGACATCAACAAGGTAAAGAGGAAAATAAAAGTCTACAAATGGAACAATCTACTCAATGCTATACCATGGCAATGGTATATAGGGGCAGGGTTATTTTCTACCCCTCTACACTATTACAAGGGCAAGTTCTGAGAAGCATTGGTAATACTGAGACAAAGATGTTGATAATAAGTGACCAAAGAGGAGCTTGAGGGCTATGGTCTTTTGGCCATATGAGTGGATTGGAGTGGGTCAAGCTTGTCCTCTGTGCATAAAGAAAGGAAGATAAGGATGGAAAAGGTTGGAAAAATTGGGGCAAAGTGGATGGCGAGGCGAGTGGAGGGCACACAGCCCTGATGGATGACTGTGGACACAGACAGCTTAAAACTTAAGGAACTGTCCCAATCCGCCCCCATCACACACAACTTCATCAGCTCCATTTGTCACTGCCGTAAGCAGGGCCCGACTGTTTGCTGCTCTGGCTAAGTTTGATAAGGTCATTGTGGGAGAAACTCACTTTGCTGCTCTGTCTTCTGCAGTCTATATTTTCCCCCTCTCTAATTATGTAGATTTAGTTGGAAAGGACAGGCAGAGGACTCTGCGCTAAAACCCAGTAATCCAGCCTTCCCTGGATTACTCACTCTCTCAAAGCACGGCAAAAGGGGGAGTCAACACCACAAAAAGGCCATCTGCTTCATTCCCCAAATTGTTGACCGATTTAAAAGCCATATATTATACAAAGGGCAAAAGCCAGATACGCTTCTAATAAGTGGGTAGCATCTAAACATTGCACCTTTAGTCTTTTACTGTATAAAAACCCAGACTGCATTGAAAAGGGGATTTACGGCTGTGCAACTTTCAGGTCTCTTAAGAGGTATATTCAAATAAAACTCAACATTGTTCCACACTTGTTATAAGTAGATATTACCATATATTTCAATAGCTTTTCCACAAAAATGATGGAATGACAAAAGGAGGCCATTTTCAGTACTGAAGCAACAATAGAGATTTGATGACTTTCTATTTTGAGAGTACATTACTGCAAAATAGCTGTGAAGATAATGCTCCCCTGGTTAACCACTGACCACTGACATGTTAAAGGGAGAGTAAGACGAGTGCCTATGGGCTTTACAGAAAGGAAAAACAAAGTACTGCAGAGGAAGGTGACCTCTCAAGCACACTAAGTGGGTTTAAGACATCTTTCATACATAACTACTCATAGAAATAAAAGAAAAACTATTGAATTTCAGGAAGTTAAATCTCTGTCCCAAATATTTTCAAGTGATCAGTTCTGTAACAGGAGGAAACAACAAATGTCAAAAACACTAAAATACACTCTGGGGTGGCAGATTATGAAAAAGCCCATCCTGGCATTCTACAGCATTCGGGATCTGCTAAATTACACAGAACAAAAATAAAAATGCAATATGTAAAGTGTTGGTCCCATGTTTCATGAGATGAAATAACATATCCCAAAAATGTTCCGTACGCACAAAAGGCTAATTTGATCATTACACAGGTGCACCTTGTGCGGGGACAATAAAAGACCACTAAAATATGCATTTGTGTCACACAACACAATGCAACAGATGTCTCAAGTTGAGGGAGTGTGCAATTGGCATGCTGACGACAGGAATGTCCACCAGAGCTGTTGCCAGAGAATTGGATGTTCATTTCTCTACCATAAGCTGCCTCCGTAATTTTAGAGAATTTGGCAGTACGTCCAACTGGTCTCACGCAGACCACGTGTAACCACCATCACGTTTCAGCATAATGCACAGCCCCATATCGCAAGGATCTGTACACAATTCCTGGAAGCTGAAAATGTCCCAGTTCTTCCATGGCCTGCATACTCACCAAACATGTCACCCATTGAGCAGCTTGGGATGCCCTGGATCAACGTGAACGACAGCGTGTCCCAGTTCTTCCATGGCCTGCATACTCACCAAACGTCACCCATTGAGCAGCTTGGGATGCCCTGGATCAACGTGAACGACAGCGTGTTCCAGTTCTTCCATGGCCTGCATACTCACCAAACATGTCACCCATTGAGCAGCTTGGGATGCCCTGGATCAACGTGAACGACAGCGTGTTCCAGTTCCAGAAACTTTGCACAGCCATTGAAGAGGTGTGGGACAACATTCCACAGGACACTGTTCAACTCTATACGAAGGAGATGTCACACGCTGCATGAGGCAAGTGGTAGTCACACCAGATACTGACGAGTTCTCTGATCCACGCCTCTTTCTTGAAGGTATCTTTGACCAACAAATGCATATCTGTATTCTCAGTCATGTGAAATCCATAGATTAGGACTGATTTCCTTATATGAACTGTAACTCAGTCAAGTGTTTGAATATTGTTGCTTTTCTATTTTTTTCAGCGTAAGTTATGTCAATCACAAGGGAGTCATAGGCAGGGCCTACGCCCATGTAATCTTTGAGCATGTGCTGGGAGCTCGAGATCTGAAAGCTGCCCCAGGCGAGCCTCAGACATGAAACCACTTCCTTCTCTGTGAAAGGCATAACAAGCTGCACCACCGATGCCAATAAAAGTAATAAAATACCTTGAAGTCCCTGTCACTAACTGTGCCCCATTACAAAATTACCGTAACTTTACCAAAAAATGTCCAGAAATCCTGGTTAGAATATTCCTGTCATCAAGAATAAGCAGGACATCTGGGAATCCTTCATCCAGGACTTCTGGAAAACCTGAGAATCTTACCAGAAAGTTGAGGGAATTTTGCAACTCTAGTGACACCTATTTTAATTTCTATCAAGTCAAGTGGTGCTACAGCTGAGCATAAAAAATAAACGAATAAGCCCCCCCAAAAAGTGGGATAAAGCAATAACAGGTAATGGGACACAGATGGTGACTGGGACTTGAAGGTATTACATTACTGTTGTTTGTTTTTGGACCAGTGATGCAGCAATTTATGCTTCACACAGAGAAGGCAGTGGTTTGAAGTAATCTGAGCCTGCATTGGCTTAAAGCCAGAGAAAGGGCAGCTTTCAAAGCTGGAACTGCAGTGAGGGGAAAGGGGGAATAGGACAAGTGGAGACAGAAAAAAAACCATGATGAAAAAGCCAGTGAGAGCCAGAGAACAAAACCGAGAGAGTAAGATGTAATGGGGGAAACAGTGTGATGGAGAGCAACAAGAGTGAAAAAGAGTACCAACGGGACAGCAAGAGAATATTTAACACAAAAAGTTAAAGGGTCAGAAAATAGAGTGGTTTTGGGATCTGGGACAAGCATATCTGCATAATGTACACTGCCAGTCAAAACTTTGGACACATCTACTCATTCCAGGGTATATTTGGATTTGTTTAACACTTTTTTTGGTTACTACGTGATTCCGTATGAGTTGTTTCATAGTTTTGATGTTTTCACTCTTATTCTACAATGTAGAAAATAGTACAAATAAATAAAACCCTGGAATGAGTAGGTATGTTCAAACTTTTGACTTGTACTGTACATCTGTCAGCCTGCCAGTCCCCCCTCGTAGTGTGTGGAGCAGATCTCTGGTGAGGCCACAGGGGGTAGAAGGAATTATACATTAATTTCCTTCTAGAATGTGCCAAAGTAATTTACATCTGTGAAAAGAAAAACATGAAAGTGGGCTTCAGGCTTTAACCAAGTGAATGGTGGCCCCTGCATCGAGCTAGAATCAAATCATTCCAGTCAAGGTGCAGCACGTTCCATGCCATTATATTACAATAGACATCACTTGGAACGAGATGCAGAGAAACACGTACGCCAAGGAAATGGTTGTGAGATATTACTTTGTCATAAAATGGATGGGTACTTGAAAGGTTATTTTAGAACAAAGAGAAACATTTGAAAAGAAAAGTAAAACAGTATGTGGATAGGTACTAACTAAAGCACTTGTCAAATGTTTTCCATGTTAAATTGCATTTTTTTTTTTTTTACCAAACAAGCACAGGTAACTACAGTAAAACAATCACATGTAACAGTAAATTGTATGTTTTATTTGACAGTTTGGGAAATCTCTAATGTTCCCAAAATAGTGGGGAACATCCAAATAATGACGACAAGACATTGAAGAGGATCCTCCATAACACAGTGTTCGGTAAATGTCCTCTCTTTCGTGAGCCCTAGCGCCGGATCCCTAGCAGATGCAGGACCAGCTCTTCGTCCTCAGCCAGAGAGAGGCCAGTGTCCAGGGGCTTGGCAGCTGCCTGTTGCCTTGGTCTCTTCCTGCTCCCCTCTGCCTCGTCTTCTTCACCAGAGTCATCGCTGCAGTCACTGAGGCTGCGCTTCCTCATCCCAGCAGCATGGCTTTAAACAAAGAGAGGAGAAATGTTTCAACAATCAGTTTAGCTCACATCAATGGGAGTGCAGTTTATATTGAGGGTCTTTCTATGGAGATGGTCTTTGAAAAAAAGGTGTTATGAGACATACTGTGGTTCATGGGGATCTGTGTAAAACAGAGGTAGAGGATTGCAACCCTGGGAGGTATCTTGGTTAAAAATCTTCCAATGTTGCTAGCTATTTGATTGCATGAGGCTGCTCAAGATTCTTTGTAATTGAGAGGGATGGAAAGAGGCACCCGTCTCATATCCATCTGATAGGGGAGATAGCTGGCTCTCTTTATTCAAAGTTGTGAAATGGCCGGGATGATCAGACACCAGCAATGGCGTAATGGGATTAATTGAACAAATGAGCCGAAAAAAGTCAAAAACTTGGGGAACACAACTTAACTTTGATTAAGTCAATTGGTGTGGATCAAGGGAGTGGGGAATGATTTATCATGTGAACAGGAAGCAGAGTGAAACACAGTTATTGCTGATAGAGCTGTCTCTCCTATTATCTGCACCTCTGATTGTTGACACTCCACAGCTCAGGGGCTGGGTGGTGAGCACTAGGAATACAAAATGGCTACCATGCATGCAGAACCCCATTGTGGGTCAATTCATTAGGGCACACTGTGGAAAACGGTTCACAACGGAAATATAAAACAAGCATTTTTTTGTTGGATGGTACCGCCTCATTTCGCCTGTTTCTTCCAATGAATGTATAATGCGTTACTTTTAAAGTAACCTTGCCAACCACAAACATGCAGGCAAGTGCATTTTCTTGACACAGTCTTTCCGCTAGCCATAAAGAGGAGTAATTTCACCCAAAGTAAAAAGGAAGGGGAAAACCAGTGGTACATTTGTCTTGCTTTGCTGTTTGTTAGTGCTGACAGGGTGGTTCTCTCTAACCTTAGCCCCTGGTAAAGACAACGTGAGCCCAAATTAAGAACTTAGTTTGTAGAAAATCTGTTTGGTGCACATAGTGAAAACATGAGAATTTGGGGAATGGTCCCATCTGATCAGAGTCAATTGTTTGCAATTTTAATCTATACTGAACAAAAATATAAAACGCAACATAAAACATTTCTATGACTTTGCTGAGTTACAGTTCATATAAGGAAATCAGTAAATTTAAATCAATTCATTAGGCCCTAATCTATGGATTTCACATGACTGGGCAGGGGCGCAGCCATGGGGTGGGCCTGGGAGGGCATATGCCCAGCCAGTAAGAATGAGTTTTCCCCCACAAAAGGGCTTTAGAGACAGAAATACTCCTCTATCCCCCCCACACCCCGACGATCCCACTGGTGAAGAAGCTGGATGTGGATGCCCTATGCTGGTGTGGTTACACGTTGTCTGCGGTTGTGAGGACGGTTGGACACGGCTTATGATAGAGATATTAACATACAATTCTCTGGAAACAGCTCTGGTGGACATTCTTGCAATCAGCATGCCATTTGCAAGCTCCCTCTGAACTTAAGAAATCTATGGCCTTAATGTATCAGCACAAGGTGCACCTGTGTAATTACCATAGTGTTTAATCAGCTTCTTGATATACCACACCTGTCAAGTGGATAGATCATCTTAGCAAAGGATAAAATGCTAGCTAACAAACTTTGAGAGAAATAAGCTTTTATTTCAGCTCATGAAACACGGGACCAGCACTTTACATGTTGTGTTTGTTCAGTATAAAATAGCTAAAAGAGCAGCAACAATAGACTTCAAAGATCAAACATCTGACTCATTCTTCTGGCAAGTTTTTAATTTACCCCTTAACTGACCCCTGCCTCTTAACTTCCAGCGCCGACAGAGATGGCCGCCTCGCTTCGCGTTCCTAGGAAACTATGCAGTTTTTTGTTTTTTTTACGTGTTATTTCTTACATTGGTACCCCAGGTCATCTTAGGTTTCATTACATACAGTCGAGAAGAACTACTGAATATAAGATCAGCGTCAACTCACCATCAGTACGACCAAGAATATGTTTTTCGCGATGCTGATCCTGTGTTCTGCCTTACAAACAGGACAACGGAGTGGATCCCATGCAGCGACCCAAAAAAACGACTCCGAAAAAGAGGGAAACGAGGCGGTCTTCTGGTCAGACTCCGGAGACGGGCACACCGTGCACCACTCCCTAGCATTCTTCTTGCCAATGTCCAGTCTCTTGACAACAAGGTTGATGAAATCCGAGCAAGGGTAGCATTCCAGAGGGACATCAGAGACTGTAATGTTCTTTGCTTCACGGAAATATGGCTCACTGGAGAGACGCTATCCGAGGCGGTGCAGCCAACGGGTTTCTCCACGCATCGCGCCGACAGAAACAAACATCTTTCTGGTAAGAAGAGGGGCGGGGGCGTATGCCTTATGGCTAACGAGACATGGTGTGATGAAAGAAACATACAGGAACTCAAATCCTTCTGTTCACCTGATTTAGAATTCCTCACAATCAAATGTAGACCGCATTATCTACCAAGAGAATTCTCTTCGATTATAATCACAGCCGTATATATCCCCCCCAAGCAGACACATCGATGGCTCTGAACGAACTTTATTTAACTCTTTGCAAACTGGAAACCATTTATCCGGAGGCTGCATTCATTGTAGCTGGGGATTTTAACAAGGCTAATCTGAAAACAAGACACCCTAAATTTTATCAGCATATCGATTGCGCAACCAGGGGTGGAAAGACCTTGGATCATTGTTACTCTAACTTCCGCGACGCATATAAGGCCCTGCCCCGCCCCCCTTTCGGAAAAGCTGACCACGACTCCATTTTGTTGATCCCTGCCTACAGACAGAAACTAAAACAAGACGCTCCCATGCTGAGGTCTGTCCAACGCTGGTCCGACCAAGCTGACTCCACACTCCAAGACTGCTTCCATCACGTGGACAGGGATATGTTTCGTATTGCGTCAGATAACAATATTGACGAATACGCTGATTCGGTGTGCGAGTTCATTAGAACGTGCGTTGAAGATGTCGTTCCCATAGCAACAATTAAAACATTCCCAAACCAGAAACCGTGGATTGGTGGCAGCATTCGCGTGAAACTGAAAGCGCGAACCACTGATTTTAATCAGGGCAAGGTGTCTGGTAACATGACCGAATACAAACAGTGCAGCTATTCCCTCCGCAAGGCTATCAAACAAGCTAAGCGTCAGTACAGAGACAAAGTAGAATCTCAATTCAACGGCTCAGACACAAGAGGCATGTGGCAGGGTCTACAGTCAATCACGGACTACAGGAAGAAATCCAGCCCAGTCACGGACCAGGATGTCTTGCTCCCAGGCAGACTAAATAACTTTTTTGCCCGCTTTGAGGACAATACAGTGCCACTGACACGGCCTGCAACGAAAACATGCGGTCTCTCCTTCACTGCAGCCGAGACGAGTAAGACATTTAAACGTGTTAACCCTCGCAAGGCTGCAGGCCCAGACGGCATCCCCAGCCGCGCCCTCAGAGCATGCGCAGACCAGCTGGCCGGTGTGTTTACGGACATATTCAATCAATCCCTATACCAGTCTGCTGTTCCCACATGCTTCAAGAGGGCCACCATTGTTCCTGTTCCCAAGAAAGCTAAGGTAACTGAGCTAAACGACTACCGCCCCGTAGCACTCACTTCCATGAAGTGCTTTGAGAGACTAGTCAAGGACCATATCACCTCCACCCTACCTGACACCCTAGACCCACTCCAATTTGCTTACCGCCCAAATAGGTCCAGACGATGCAATCTCAACCACACTGCACACTGCCCTAACCCATCTGGACAAGAGGAATACCTATGTGAGAATGCTGTTCATCGACTACAGCTCGGCATTCAACACCATAGTACCCTCCAAGCTCGTCATCAAGCTCGAGACCCTGGGTCTCGACCCCGCCCTGTGCAACTGGGTACTGGACTTCCTGACGGGTCGCCCCCAGGTGGTGAGGGTAGGCAACAACATCTCCTCCCCGCTGATCCTCAACACTGGGGCCCCACAAGGGTGCGTTCTGAGCCCTCTCCTGTACTCCCTGTTCACCCACGACTGCGTGGCCACGCACGCCTCCAACTCAATCATCAAGTTTGCGGACGACACAACAGTGGTAGGCTTGATTACCAACAACGACGAGACGGCCTACAGGGAGGAGGTGAGGGCCCTCGGAGTGTGGTGTCAGGAAAATAACCTCACACTCAACGTCAACAAAACTAAGGAGATGATTGTGGACTTCAGGAAACAGCAGAGGGAACACCCGCCTATCCACATCGATGGAACAGTAGTGGAGAGGGTAGCAAGTTAAGTTCCTCGGCATACACATCACAGACAAACAGAATTGGTCCACTCACACAGACAGCATCGTGAAGAAGGCGCAGCAGCGCCTCTTCAACCTCAGGAGGCTGAAGAAATTCGGCTTGTCACCAAAAGCACTCACAAACTTCTACAGATGCACAACCAGAGCATCCTGGCGGGCTGTATCACCGCCTGGTACGGCAACTGCTCCGCCCTCAACCGTAAGGCTCTCCAGAGGGTAGTGAGGTCTGCACAACGCATCACCGGGTGCAAACTACCTGCCCTCCAGGACACCTACACCACCCGATGTTACAGGAAGGCCATAAAGATCATCAAGGACATCAACCACCCGAGCCACTGCCTGTTCACCCCGCTATCATCCAGAAGGCGAGGTCAGTACAGGTGCATCAAAGCTGGGACCGAGAGACTGAAAAACAGCTTCTGAGTGGCTGCTGCCAACACACTGACACTGACTCAACTCCAGCCACTTTAATAATGGGAATTGATGGGAAATGATGTAAATATATCACTAGCCACTTTAAACAATGCTACCTTATATAATGTTACTTACCCTACATTATTCATCTCATATGCATACGTATATACTGTACTCTATCATCGACTGCATCCTTATGTAATACATGTATCACAAGCCACTTTAACTATGCCACTTTGTTTACATACTCATCTCATATGTATATACTGTACTCGATACCATCTACTGTATCTTGCCTATGCTGCTCTGTACCATCACTCATTCATATATCCTTATGTACATATTCTTTATCCCCTTACACTGTGTATAAGACAGTAGTTTTGGAATTGTTAGTTAGATTACTTGTTGGTTATTACTGCATTGTCGGAACTAGAAGCACAAGCATTTCGCTACACTCGCATTAACATCTGCTAACCATGTGTATGTGACAAATAAAATTGGATTTGATTTGATTTGCATCATGCTCTTATCGTAAGTGTTTTTCCTGTAGACTCAATTGAATTCCAAAGGCCAGCAGGTCTCATATAGTAGTGTGTTTAATACACTCCTGGGCGCCATCACACACCAGCCAAGCTGTGTCTTCTGAGAACAAGAACCTGATCAGGGGAAAATAACATGCCCTATATAGCTACATGTCTATGATGGAATCATTTGTAGTGTATCTTAAATAAATACATCTTTACAGAGGTTCCAAAGGTAAGGAAAGCTCAGAATGTCCTGTACAAGCTGGCTGGTTGTAAATGTTGGTGTATGCATGACTGCAGTCATATGCATTTCTGCATGGATTGTTTAGTTAAATTCAGGGGTTGGAACGAAAATTATTTACCAATCATTTCGTTCAGAACTACAATTATTTTCATTCCATTCCACTGTTCTGACCTGCATAATAAAGTTCTGAACCGGTTAAAACCAGAAAAAGTACTGGTTTATATTGTTCCTTTCTATTCCTTTTTTAACTTGTTAAGTCAACAGTTTTTACAATTAGCTCATTTAGCTTATTAAATGATTCCACCAGTCAATGCAGATTGAGCAGCTTTCCATGGACCAGGCAAGCGATTTGTTTACATGCTTGATGGACAAGTGTAGGGTGTGAGATGCGATTGAAATTTTGCGGGGTGAGTGCGAGATGGGGATGGACATGGAGGCTTGGCTTAAAACTCTGAACATAATGATATGACATGCATTATAAAGTGTTTAGGATATTAGTAGGTGTATAATTACTTTACTGAATTGCATAATTATATGCTAGCTAGATAACTACACTGAACAAAAATATAAACGCAACATGAAACTATTTCAAAGATCTTACGGAGTTACAGTTCATATAAGGAAATCAGTCAATTGAAATAAATTCATTAGGCCTTAATCTATGGATTTTACATGACTGGGAATATAGATATACATCTGTTGGTCATAGATACCTTAAAAAAAAACAAATAGGGGCATGGATCAGAAAACCAGTCACTATTTGGTGTGACCACCATTTGCCTCATGCAGCGAGACATCTCCTTTGCATCGAGTTGATCAGGCTGTTGATTGTGGCCTGTGGAAAGTTGTCCAGCTCTTCTTCAATGACTGTGCTTAGTTCCTGGATAATGTCGGGAACCGGAACACGCCATTGTACACATCGATCCAGAGCATCCCAAATATGATATGTCTAATGAGTATGCAGGCCATGGAAGACCTGGAACATTTTCAGCTTCCAGGAATTGTGTACAGATCCTTGCGACATGGGGCTACGTTATCATGCTGGAACATGGGGTGATGGCGGCGAATGAATGGCACAATAATGGACCTTAGGATCTCATCACGGTATCTCTGTGCATTCAAATTGCCATCCATAAAATGTAATTGTGTTCATTGTTCATTAGCTAGTTAATTGTTTACAAACAAATGAGAGAATGTGCTAGAAAGCTAAACAGCTACCCAGCTAGCTAGCTGACTGCCTTGGCTAGCTAGCTGACTGCCTTGGCTAGCTAGCTGACTGCCTTGGCTAGCTAGCTGACTGCCTTGGCTAGCCAAAAAGGACTTGTTTTGAAATTTGGATAATCATATACTTTGAGGCCTAAAAAAAAACACCTATGATTTTGAACATTGAGAAATGTTCATATGTAAGTGTTGTCGTCACCTTTGTTTGCTACATAAACGTCTGAGTGATGGGAAGCACGAGCACACCACCAATCAGCCTACACCATTGTGCACACACCCGTCGTTATTACTATGACAACTAGCAGAACCATGTCAACAAATGACTGCTGTCTGAACACACACAAATATGATTTGGTCACTTGTAACTTGCTGTTTGGACCGTCAGTACTCCAAAACAGATTTGTCTCGCAGTGTGAACAAGGCTTAGGTCTGTTGAATGATTTAAGGCTTTTCTCCAGTGGATGCACACAGAACTGTATATGGTGGTATATAATGTATAGACTGGAATGGGGTTAACAACTGATAAGAGGGAATGTTTCATATGTTATGGCCCTCACGTCAGTCATGACTTAAGTTGTGTTGCAAACGTAATTTATTCAGAATCGGTGGGACGATTCCCCAACATCTAATGTTCTTACTATCTGCACCAAACAGATTTTCTACAAACTACGTTTTTAATTTGGGCTCAGGTTGTGTTCACCATGGGCTAAGGTTAGAGAAAACCACCCTGTCAGCACTAACAAACAGCAAAGCAAGACAATTGCACCACTGGTTTTCCCCTTCCTTTTTACTTTGGGTGAAATTACTCCTCTTTCTTGTTAGCAGAAAGGCTGTCAAGAGAATTCACTTGTCTATATGTTTGTTGTTGGCAAGGTTACTGTTAAAAGTAACTCACCTCACCTTATAATCCTCACAGCTTATCAGCTTATACTCCAGAGTTTTATGTTTTCTGTATTTATATTGTATATTCCTGTATGTTGATTATGTTTCTGTATTCTGTTTGTACATTGTCTATCGATGGCAGCAACTATTCACCAAGTCAAATTCCGGGTATGTGTATTGGTTGGTTTATTCGGATCCCCAGTAGCTTTTGCCAAAGCAGCAGCTATTCTTCGTGGGGTCCACACAAAAACAAGACAAGTAACAAAACACAGATACACAGACACACAAATCTAAAATACTATGGTGGCCTCCTGAATTATTGATCCTGTTCATTGCTGTTTATCAGCTATATCTTACACTCAAAATATCATATGAATCTAACCTTTGAGTTAAAACATTTAAGAAAGAAAATGGTCATCAAGAAATAATTATACTTAACAAAAATCTAAACGCTACATGTAAAGTGTAGGGTTGCAATAATAGATCCCAGAAATGTTCCACAAGCACAAAAAGCTTATTTCTCTCCAATTTTGAGCACAAATTTGTTCACATCCCTGTTAATGAGCATTTCTCATTTGCCACGATCCATCCACCTGACAAGTGTGGCATATCAAGAAGCTGATTAAACAGCATGATAATTACACAGGTCCACCTTGTGCTGGGGTCAATAAAATGGCAATAAAATGAGCAGTTGTCACAATACAATGCCACATACGTCCACATTTTTGAAAGAGCGTGCAATCAGCCCCCTTTTTTTTAAATGAGCGATCTACATGACATTTCGCCCAGGTCGCCCAGGTACATTTGGGCAAATCGTGAAGGAGACATTTGCATTCATACTACATTTTTTCTGGAAGAATATCGTCAAATCTGTATACTTGGACTTAGATTGAGCTTTTCCAGTATTAGTAGCCATATTAGAAGTTCAACATTTGCAAAACAACCAGTTTTCATAACTCTGAATATTCTTATAATTCTTGTCCAAAAGGAAAAGCCATGCTGTCGTACAAGGTTAGTAGCTATATTTTCCGACAGATAAAAGCTTTCCGGATACTCCCGTAAAGCCCAGCTCATTGGCTATCTAGCTAGCTTCGTTTGACCACAATTGGTGCTTATTTGACAAAGTTCGAGTCGTTCAAGTGAAAACCGTCCGTGTCATCGGGGTGCCATGAAGGCGTCGCTCTCTGAACAAATATGGTGTCCTATAGGATATACTACACCCCTAATGATATAGTGAAGTCTCGTTACATTCTAGGATCTCTGAGGAATACATACTAACGCGATTTGACTGGTTGAAACAATGTTTAGGGTTAGATTTTCACAGATTCCATTTATTTGCTAATTGAACAAGTGGAAATACAAAACCGATCGTGCATGCTATATGGCCGTTTTTAGGACATGAAAAAGGATTTTATCTAACAAAACGACACTTCATGTTATCTCTGCGTCCCTTTGGATGATAAATCAGAGCAAGATTTCAGAATGTAAGTACACATTTTACCTTCAGAGGTAGATTTATCAAGCCTAACGCAGTGAAAAAAGTGTTTTGTTAGGAGCTCACCTCAAACAATTGCATGGCCTTTTTTGCAGTAATAGTTACTGTAAATTGTACAGTGCAGTTATATTAACAAGAATTTAAGCTTTCAGCCGATATACGACACCTGTACCGACATTTGTTGTTTCTCTAAAATCTGCGATGGTGACACAAGGCCCTGCATTAACTGTCCCTTTGACGGGATGCCAATTCCTAAGAAGTTTTGAAGTCCTGTTTCACTAGGGTATAAATATGAGGTGACACTCCCCTTGTCCTTTACCATGTTGATGGATGACTGAGCACACACAAATGAAATAAGACAAAAGGTTGCTAGCCTTCACAAATCAGGTAATGGCTTTAAAAAGATAGCTACACACCTGAAAATACCCATCTCCACTATTAGTGCAATAAGACATGTAAAACAACTGAAGTAGTGATGAACCTGCCTGGAACCTGCCTGGAATACAAGTGTATTTCGCCCCCACGCACAGTGAGAGGGATGGTTCAAGTGGAAAAATACATCGCCAAGAATCACAGTTGGAGAATTGCAATAGTTGGTTACATCTGGTCTCCAAAACTACAATAACACCACCTCCATGCCAAAAAGTTATTTTGGAAGGGTTGCCTGAAGAAAGCCTCTGCTGTCACCAAACCACAAACGTAAGCGGCTGGAGTTTGTTAAATGTCTTTGAACCAGGTTGGACAGTCTGATGAGACAAAATATAGTTGTTGTTTTTTAGCAAAAAACACCAGAGGTGAGTTTGGCATAAAAAGAGCCATAGTCATGCAGAAAAGAACCTAATCCCCACTGTGAAGTATGGTGGTGGATCTGTAATGTTGTGGGGCTGTTTTACTAACAAAGGCCATGGAAACCTTGTTAGGATACACGGCATCAGACTCCATCTAGTGCCAGGAGATTTTAGGCCAAAACCTATGACAGTATAAAAAAATAAAAAAAAATAATAATAATAATAATAATAAACTGGACGATATGATGGTATTTTGTTTTTTAATAATACAAGTTCTAAATGTGCTTTATGAGTAATGAGTGACCCTAGGGTGGCAACACATACATTCTCAGTGATTTTAATGGGTCCTTCACCACACTGTTCAATTCAACCAAAAATGTATCAATTTTATAAATTTCTGCATTACCTGCACTCATTTGGGCATTTCCACACTGCCACGTAGGGCTGCACGATATGGGGAAACAATCTAGGCCTTATTTTTAACCAAATGTTGCAATTGCGATTTGACATGTGATTTAGAGCAAAACACTTGGGTGAACTGTTGGAATTAGGGATGCACGATATATCGGTGAACATACTGGAATCGGCCGATATTAGCTAAAAATGCCAACATGGGTAACGGCCTGATGTCTAGTTTAATACCGATGTCAAAGCTGACGTGCATACCTATATAAAAGGTAGGTACATGACGCAATGATGCCACGTAAAATGTTGTGCAACACAGCATTCCTAACCTAGCCCACAATGTCTGCTGTGTGGATCGAGCAGTCAACAAGTCGAGCAGTCATTTGAAAGAGTAAGAACATTTCAGCGAGATAACTCAAAAGGTGAAATCCATTAAAGCCAAGATAATGGAATTCATTGCCCTTGACAATCAACCATTTAGGAATCCTTGTGAGTAAGTATTAGCTAGGTAGCCACTTGTTGTTCACCTATTGAAATTGAACTTCAGTTCATGAAAATAAATAGCTAGCCAGCTACTTAACCCTGTTACCCAAAGCTAACGTTATAAGCAGCCAGTTAGCTTCATCTGGCTAGTGAGGCACAACCGGACCGGGTTATGTTGTGAAGCTAGCCACAATAAGGATTAGGCACAATAGTGGAATTTGCGTTTTGCCTTCAAAATAAAAGTACCTCTGAAAGTGATGCAGAAGGTTACAATTGGTGGAATCATGCCATATTTCGACTAGATAATGTGA
This sequence comes from Oncorhynchus kisutch, assembly GCF_002021735.2. Classification (NCBI taxonomy): domain Eukaryota; kingdom Metazoa; phylum Chordata; class Actinopteri; order Salmoniformes; family Salmonidae; genus Oncorhynchus; species Oncorhynchus kisutch. The sequence goes on from NC_034201.2 coordinate 27,303,548, forward strand.
AGCAATGAAATGGGGGTATCAATGACACCCACAGAACACAACTGTGAAGAGTTTACGCAAATATTAGCGTTGTAGAGCTTATCGCGGGACTGTGACAGTGTGTGAAATCACCTCCCCAGTCAGCCTGTTGTGTGTATTGACATTCATATTTCACTGTACAGCTTTACCTAAAGATTGGGGATCAATGAAATGGGGTATCAGTCGACTCAATACCCAAGATATTTTTCCCCAAAGTCATCCTCAGAGTTATCAGACTCCAAAATATCCACGCAGTATTGTTTTTCCTCAGGAATAGAGTTCAATGCACATAGGTTGACAATAAATGTGTCTCAATTCACAGTCCCACAAAATAATAGCTACAATGCTAATGTTATCTGGGTGTCACTGAGTAGACTGATACCCCATGTCATTGATCCAAAATCCATAGGTAAGGCTGTACAGTGAAGTAAGTATGCCCCCAATACAATTCTAAAGTATAATACATCCAGTGTGATTTCAACAGATTTTTGTCAAAGTAACAAATGATTGTCTTTTTATAACATTCCAACCTCGTTTAGCATGATCTATTGAATTACGGAATAATTATACTATTTGTATTCATTTGCGTCACTGTCAATGACATACTTTTATTCTGAGGGCAATCCGCAAAGTCCACTGTTGTTGCTAATCCTTATTGTGGCTAGCATCACATAGATGGTTCCGACCACCATTAAATCAAATAACTGTCTTATAAATTAAGGTTATTTTACATTATGACACCTAGCTATATAGTTAGGTAGCTAACTATAGCTACTGAAACATATGTCATTTTGTTATGTTTTTGGGGAAGAACGTTGTTTGCATCAATGACCTAGCTAGCTTTTTTTTATGACCAGTGCTGTATGTGCTCGAGACAACTTTCCCAGCATCATAGCATACGTATTAGAGGTCGACCGATTAATCGGAATGGACGATTAATTAGGGCTGATTTCAAGTTGTCTTAACAATCGGAAATCTGTATTTTTGGGCGCCGATTTTGCAGATTCTTTAAAAAAAGTTATATTTTATTTTTTATACCTTTATTTAACTAGGCAAGTCAGTTAAGAACACATTCTTATTTACAATGACAGCCTAGGAACGGTGGGTTAACTGCCTTGTTCAGGGGCAGAACGACAAACTTTCACCTAGTCAGCTCGGGGGATCCAATCTTGCAACCTTATAGTTAACTAGTCCAACGCTCTAGTATATATTTTTAAACCTGCATATTTAGCAAAAAAAAATCCAGGGTAGCAGGCAATATTAACAGGTGAAATTGTCTTCTTTTGCGTTTTGCTTCTTTTGCGTTCATTGCACGCAAAGTCAGGGTATATGCAACAGTTTGGGTAGCCTGGCTCATTGCAAACTAATTTGCCACAATTGTACGTAATTATGACATAACATTGAAGGTTGTGCAATGCAACAAGAATATTTAGACTTAGGGATGCAACCCGTTAGATAAAATACCGAACGGTTCCGTATTTCACTGAAATAATAAACGTTTTGTTTTTGAAATGATAGTTTCCGGATTCGATCATATTAATGACCAAAGGCTCGTATTTGTGTGTGTTATGTTATAATTAAGTCTATGATTTGATAGAGCATTCAGAAGCATTCATTCAAACAGCACTTTTGTGCGTTTTGCCAGCAGCTCTTCGCAAACACAACGCTGTTTATGACTTCAAGCCTATCAGCCTAATGGCTGGTGTAACCGATGTGAAATGGCTAGCTAGTTAGCAGGGTGCTCGCTAATAGCGTTTCACACGTCACTCGCTCTGAGACTTGGAGTAGTTATTCCCCTTGCTCGGCATGGGTAACGCTGCTTCGAGGGTGGCTGTTGATGTGTTCCTCGTTCGAGCCAAGGTTGGGGCGAGGAGAGGGACAGAAGCTATACTTTTACACTGGCAATACTATAGTGCTTATAAGAACATCCAATAGTCAAAGGTATATGAAATACAAATGGTATAGAGAGAAATAGTCCTATAAATACTATATTAACCGGGCCTCCCGGGTGGCGCAGTGGTTAAGGGCGCTGTACTGCAGCACCAGCTGTGCCACCAGAGGCTCTGTCCATGGGGCGACGCACAATTGGCCCAGCGTCGTCCGGGTTAGGGAGGGGTTGGCCAGTAGGGATATCCTTGTCTCATCGCCGCACCAGCGACTCCTGTGGCGGGCCGGGCGCAGTGCGCGCTAACCAAGGTTGCCAGGTGCACGGTGTTTCCTCCGACACATTGGTGCGGCTGGCTTCCGGGTTGGACGCATGACTTTCAACCTTCGTCTCTCCCGAGCCCGTAACGGGAGTTGTAGCGATGAGACAAGATAGTAGCTACTAAACAATTGGATACCACGAAACTGGGGGGAAAACGGGGTAAAGATTTTTTTATAAAATAAAAAATACTATATTAACTACAACCTAAAACCTCTTACCTTGGAATATTGAAGTCTCACATTAAAAGGAACCACCAACTTTAATATGTTCTCATGTTCTGAGCAAGGAACTCAAACGTTAGGTTTTTTACATGGCACATATTGCACTTTTACTTTTCCAACACTTTGTTTTTGTATTATTTAAACCAAATTGAACATGTTTCATTATTTATTTGAGGCTAAATTGATTTTTATTGATGTATTATATTGAAAGTTATATATATATATATATATATATATTATATTGAGTTAAAATAAATGTAAATTCACTATTGTCATTACAAATAAATACATTAAAAAAAAAAAAAAAGTTGGCTGATTAATTGGTATTGGCTTTTTTTGGCCCTCCAATAATCGGCATTGGTATCGGTGTTAAAAAATCATAATCGGTCGACCTCTAACACGTATCGATGAGTCATTGTGACATATGAAATACGAGTGATAGTGTAATCAATGTGTAATAACTACGTAACAAATTAAGTAACGCGTTAAATTATTATGTGACGTTCAGTCATATTTCAGGTCAACAAGCTTATTTGACACGTCAGTGTTATTTGACGTGTATCTTTTTTGACACGCAAAGAACCAAACGAGGTTCCATAGAAATCCTGGTTGAGAATGAAACGACTGAACAAATGAACAATGAAACAGCACTGCAAGTAAGTGAAATAAATACGTTTTGATTATGTTTTACTGGTAATGGAGACATACGTAAATGCCAACAAAACACATTTTTGGTCAGCGTGGTGTGTGTAACCTTTACTTAACTAGGTAAGTCAGTTAAGAACAAATTCTTATTTACAATGACGGCCTACCCTGGCCAAACCCGCACAACACTGGGCCAATTGTGCACCGCCCTATGGGACTCCCAATCACAGTTGGATGTGTTACAGCCTGGAATCGAATCAGGAACTGTAGTGACGCCTCTTGCACTGAGATGCAGTGCCTTAATTTTAACACACACACATGGACATAGTGGTCTAACTTTAACTGCACAAGAATGCTTAAAAGGCAGCTTAAATTGTAAATATCGGTTATCGGTTTTCCTTTTTTTTTGGCAAGGAAAACATCGGATATCAGTATTGGCCTAAAATGTAATATTGGTGTAACACTAGCTGGAATCATGGAAATAGGATGATTATTCTAATTAAATAGTTAGAATACAGTGTTGTTTGACATGACAACGAATGAAAATGCCAGGGAGGAGTTCTTGTGACAGGGTAGGAACTAAAGTGTTCTTTTTTTCCCTTCTTTTTTTAGGAACCACAGTGTTAATAAGTGTTTCCTAGGGGACCCTACAATCTTTGGCTACGTTGAAAGTTCTCTTAACTACTTCATGTAGGTAACCTATTCATGCTTTGCATATTCCTATTTGATTTATTAAATACTGTTGCACAAACAACATGCTGATTTAGGTCTACACCATCAATGGTTTTATCAGGCTGTATAGCTAATTACGTTTGCTCTGACATGTATAGCAAACTAACTAGCTATTATCATTAGCAGCTAAAAAGATTTAGGCTCAACTTGCTAAGAAAAGACAAACTAGCTGTTTGCAGATGTGTTTCTTACAAACTAAGCGTAATTATAGAATGCTAGTGGATTTAATAAGAAACAAAGTGAAAACAACACCAACATTGTTGCATGTGCGGCATTGACCATGCAGACTGAACGCAAGTGTCTCCTGGTCGAGGAACAACAAATGCGCTCCTTGAGTGACGGGGGCGGCTAGGTCTGTGTGGAAAACAGCATGGAGAGAGGAGAGATGACTCAAGTAGCGAAGTAAACTATAAAAATGGACGTTACACATGGCGTATCACATTTAACAAACTAAACATTCAAATACCATTATGGAAGGTAAAGTAAAGGTAAAGTAAAAACCCAAACCAGTCCGTGTATCAATACCGGTATATCGCAAAATACAGTATACCGCCTAGCCCTAGTTTCGGCATGGAGGAATGATCTCAAATCACGTCTTTTGTGTCCTCCAACCTCATCAAACATTATAGCAGATGACTCAGATCTGTTATCTTGGCAAAAGGAGGGTTCACAAAATACTAAATGCTGTGGTGCCAATAATTGTGACATGTATGTTTTTGAATAAAATAATGATTTATTGATGACGAAAGTTTTTCTTTTAACAATTTTAACTCAATTAAAAGGTTGGATTCATATGATATTTTGAGCAAAATCAAGTTGATAAATAACAACCTCACAGCCTTCTTTGTTCATACAGTATTTACCTAGGGTGCCAATAAATCAGGAGGGCACTGTACAAAAAATAAGTCTAAAGAATAATGTATGTGTAGATTGTGTGTGTTAGTGTGCCTGTGTGTGTTTTTGTTTAATCCGTTTTTTAAAGGTAATTTAGCTGTTTGCTTGAGTAAATGGAGATGGAAGGGAGTTCCATGTGATCATGACTCTGTATAAAACTGTGCCTTGCTGTGAATTCCTTTTGGACTTGGGGACTGTGAAGAGACCCCTGGTGCATGTATGGGTGTCTGTAATTTTCGTCAGTAATATTGTTCATAACAACTACTGTAGGAGAGAAGCAGTTACTCTCATCAACCCTCAACCAGGAGAAACTGGTAATCAAGACTGTAATCAAGACCGGACAAGACCAGAGTCTGAAACTAGTACAGTTGATTTTTATTCTTGGCGAATAACGTGATTCTGATTTTGGTGGTGGTGATACATAGTTAACACAGTGTCAGAAACGAGGGTAATATGGTCTGCTAAAGGCTGAGCATCAATCAATTGCACCCCTATGGTTAGCGAGTAGCATGCTAATGATAGTCTATATCCAGGTACAGCCAATTGGCCTTAGAGCTGTCCTGGGGACATTCATCCATCCAAATACTTGACGGTGCTGCTACTCATGTCACCGGCTGTTGCCCTGGAGATCACGATCAAATGACTCAGTGATTACATCAGCCAGGGAGACTGTCAATTAAACTGTCATTCATCATCACCACAGGATATGATCAGTGGAGTGAGACAGAATAGGCCAATACAGGCATGGATGGACTGAGCATGGATATGGAATGGATACAGTACATCCTTGGTGCGCTGTAACAATAGTCAGGCCATAAACCAGCAGCACAGGGGGGTACTCTTACAGATAGTATTGGTGTGTGGAAATCTGCCAGGGGAAGGCACTAGGAGGTGGTGTTAATATACACCGGAGGAAAGAGGCGGAGGGAGGGGGAGAGAGAGGAGGGGGGTGTCAATGTGAGGGTGATAAATAAGTGGTGGTGTTCTGAGAACCCCCTCCTTGGTTACAAACCAGCTTCCCGGTGAGAGAGACAGGCAGGCTAGTGGTAGATCTCCGTGGTAACGGGCAAGCGTAGTCATGCAGTGAACGCCAGGGGAGCATAAATCTGCTCTCGCCCCCAGCCCTATGGACTAGTGGGCTTACGGAGGAGGAGGAGATGGAATGAACATCACCTGCTCCTCCACACACAGGGGAGAGAGGCAGAGAGAGAAAGAAGTGTATGTGAGGAAGCGAACGGAAGGGCCGGAGAAAGGTAAGTAGAATCAAGTCAGAGAGCGAGAGCACAAAGACAATACACCGGAATAGACACCTAAGACACTGAGAAAAGAGAGGAAGACGTGGAGCAGAAAACCAGAAGCCTCGTACTGCCTGCCTCTCTGCCTTTAAATCCTTGGTGCATTGCCCTGTAGCGAGAGGCTGCGTTGCCCTTCACCCTCGGCTGCCACTTTTAATCTGTCTCTAATTACACACTTTATAGCCTAGCTGCCGCACGCCCAGCGATCAATGCCTCGGCCAGCGGGCTACAAGGGAGTCCTCCCTCCTGGAAAGGGTATAGTTCTGCTCCAGAGTCAATTACACCCCAAATCCCAATAACCCTAGGCAGACGAGCAGAGATACAACATTGCAAATCTAATGAATCTAGGAATGCTCGAAGGAAACAATCCTCGCTACAACAGACTGCTGGTCCAATAAATGCTGAGCAGCTCATTGTTTTCCAATATGGATTTCTTGAGAAATGTCAGACCATTGCTGGATCACAAGCCCATGACTTCTCGATTCTGTCTGGTAGTTTTTAAAGGATTGGACATGTAACAGTGATAGCCAAACATCTAGGCTTGGTCGAATTGATGCCTGTTCTTTCAGATCTACTAGTCACAAAATCCTTATTGGTAGGGTTGCATTGTCAAGTGATTTTAAATGCTCGGGCTGGAGCTTTTAGTCTATCATACATTCAGTTTCAGCCTAAAAACTAGCTGGTACAGTAGCCTATAGTTATTACCTGCTCTGGTCATCATCTTCCTCCGAGTCAGAGCATAGTTTGTCCGGGTCGGGAAGCGTGCTGGGGTCAAACTCCTCTCCATCGGCACCGTCCAGGTACGCTACCACCTCCTCTTCAGACTTCTGCTCCTGGGACAAACGGGACAAAACACAGTTACTTCAAATACCTCAGGTGTTGGATTCAATAAGAAAATCAACCAATTGTGCTAAGACTATATGAAACCCGATGAATGTTGTGCCAGATGTCTTGAAAAAGCTCTTACTGAGCGAATAATTTACACATCAAAAAAGGTACTGATGTAAATGGTGAGTGGGAAAATCACAAGTCACGTGCGATGTCAACAGCTTCACTTGGCATTGGCAATGCAATCAATGAATAGATGAATTAAGATGGCAAGGAGGAGAAACAAATTCCCCATACAGAGTAATGTATGGGTACCGATGTCAATGTACCCAATTACTGGAAGCTATCTTTCACAAGGTGAAAGCTTGCCAAACCACACTAAAATCACACCCCTATATGAACTCAGCAATAATATTAAGTCTGAAGCTGGCAAGTAGCAATACTGCAGGGCGGACAGAAATAATAGCCAGAGGGATATAAAACAGTAGAAGATAAGAAAATACTCCAACTGTCTGGTGCAGGAGTAGGTTAAAAGAAGATGGAGAAAGATAAACGCAGCTCGATATTGAGGTTTACAGAGACCGGCAGAAAGGTAACCCTAGTAATGTGAGCATCGTAAAGACCGAATCGGGGGCACAAAACAACTCTGGTCGTGTGTGTGTCACTAATAACCTGTGGATCTCCCTCACACAATGTAACCTATATGCATAAATGGAGGACAATAAAAGCTACAAATAAAACAAGTGGAAGTTCTAGGGACTTTTACTGTGTGCTCTTTAATGCAAGCAGGGAATGAGAGGGGAAGTACAGAGAGAGAAATAATTGATCTACTTCAAATGGATGAAACTGCCCAGTGGAACGCACTTGTTAATGAGCTTGGGTTCTCAGACACACAGAGCCCCCATCTTATGAAAGAATCTGGGACAAACACGGCTGTGGTAGATTTCTCTATGGACAATTATAATGAGAGGGTGCTGTTTGTTCCACATATCTGAGTCCATGTCTCTAATCTCAGTGTTCAACGAGCCTTATTCGCCCCACACGGACAAGTCAGACTTAATGGCTTCCAGAAAACCATGGACTTTCTCAGACCGTCTGATGTGAGAATGAGACCGACCCACAGAATGTTTGAAAATGAAAAAGGTCAAAAGGTATCCTGACTGTTACTTCAAAATCGGGTAAACGGCGTCACTCCAGAGGCTACCGCAGAAAACAGAGGGTCATGCTGGAGTGCATTGCTGTAGCTTTCATAGCTTTCCAAACAGAACCTGCAGTATGGATTTTCCTACGTTCTGGTGGTTATACACAATGTACAAAACATTAAGGACACCTGTTCTTTCCATGACAGACTGACTAGGTGAAAGCTATGATCCATTTTGATATCACTTGTTATATCCACTTCAAAATCAGTGTAGATGAAGGGGAGGAGAGGTTAAAGAAAGATTTTTAAGCCTCGAGACAATTTAGACAAGGATATGTGCCAGAGTGTGAATGGGCATGACATAAGATTTAAGTGCCTTTGAACAGGGTATGGTAGTAGGTGCCAAACACATCGGTTTGTGTCAAGAACAGCAATGCTGCTGGGTCAACATGAGGCTGGTAAAAACTCACTATTAGGTAGGTATGCACAGCTAAGTAAATAGTTAATTGTACTTCGCTGATTTAATCAAGTGATATTCACATGAAGTAGATTGAAAGGCAGATTTCTAAGCTTAGTGGATGACATTGAAGCAATAGCCATGCCGCATATGTAGGCTTAGACAGACACATTATGCCATAGTATTTCACTCTTCTTACAGTACTTTAGATTCTATATACTAAAGCTGGGCGATATGGACCATTTCATTTAAAAACGTCACATTTCTCTAGTATAGGCTACTTATCGTTATGAATGATATCAAACTGACTGTGATTACTGATTGGTGTCGATCATTTTCATTTTAGCTTCCTTGCTCTACTATCTACTCCTATATCCTATCGACTCCTATACCCATTATCTACCCAGAGACGACAAAATGGGGGAGGTAATGGAAGAGGCGGGTACTTTATTGTAGTAATTCTTGAATCTAGGCAGGAAATCTAATCTTTGCTTTATCTAATATTAGAATAGGTTAGAATTAGCTGCTGTTTCCCACCGCAAGTCTTGCTGTGCAGGGAGACAGATTCAATGTCTGTATGTGCTGTAAACCAATCCTGTCTGGAAACCTGGCTTTGTGCGATTCATTTGAAATTCTGCTGACAGAGACTTGCGGTAAGAACAGTCCTGTCCATGTGAACAGAATAAAAACAAGAGTTGGCCCTGCCTCATGCTGACGATAGGGAGCCTGAAAGAAATCCAACCCCTGACAGAGAGCAGGGAGAACTCAATGAGACTCACACAGTACCACTGTGTCCCAACACTAGTTCTTGAAATCAGGTGAGTACTGTATTTTTTTCCTAACCTGATCATAATATACAGATTAACAGCAAACATGCCTCGTTTCATTCACTTTGCTCAATAGATAAGTAATTACAAAAAAATCAAAGCTGACAGTATCATAAACTAAATCTACTGATGAACTGGCAGCATAACGCCACACCACCAAGCAGGCCGGTGCGTGGTTTCATATCATTATCTTCAGTATAGTCTCAGATGTTCAATACAGCCACAGTGCAATCTCAGCCCCCGCTAGGGAGACTTCTGGACTCATAACAAGAATGCCTTATTTAGCTGAGCGAGGAGCCAGTGTTTCCTTAGAAACTGAAAACCCTTTTAGGCATATTACAGATACTGTGTGGAAAATAACGGACAATATGTTCAATGAAATACTCAGAGCACCTTCAGAGCACATTTGACAGTATATGGCACGCCATGCATATGGATGTAAACAGGATATATAATATTATAGAGTGCATTTGGAAAGTTTTCAGACCTCTTGATGTTGTCCACATTTTGTTACGCTACAGCCTTATTCTAAAGTTGATTAAATTGTTTCCCCCCCTCATTAATCTACACTCAATACCCCATAATGACAAAGCAAAAACAGTTTAATAAATTTGCAAAAATGTCTAAACAATGAAATATTTCCATAAGTATTCAGACCATTCACTCAGTACTTTGTTGAAGCACCTTTGGCAGCGATTACAGCCTCGAGTCGTCTTGGGTAGGACGCTACAAACTTGGCACACCTGTATTTGGGGAGTTTCTCACATTCTACAGATCCTTTCAAGCTCTGTCAGGTTGGATGGGGAGCATTGCTGCACAGCTACTTTCAGGTCTCTCCAGAGATGCTCGATCGGGTTCAAGACCGGGCTTTGGTTGGTCCATTCAAGGACTTTTAGAGACTTGTCCTGAAGCCACTCCTGCATTGTCTTGGCTGTGAACGCTCTGGAGCAGGTTTTCATCAAGGATCTCTCTCTGTACTTGCTCCATTCATCTTTCTCTCGATCCTGACTAGTCTCCCAGTCCCTGCAAAACACCACCATGCTTCACCGTAGGGATGTTGCCAGGTTTCCTCCAGACGTGACACTTGGCATTCAGGCCAAAGAGATCAATCTTGGTTTCATCAGAACAGAGAATCTTGTTTCTCATGGTCTGAGAGTCCTTTATGTGCCATTTGGCAAACTCCAAGCGGACTGTCATGTGCCTTTTACTGAGGAGTGGCTTCCGTCTGGCCACTCTACCATAAAGGCCTGATTGGTGGAGTGCTGCAGAGATGGGAGAACCTTCCAGAAGGACAACCATCTCCACAGAGGAATTGGAGCTCTGTCAGCGTGACCATTGGGTTCTTGGTCACCTCCCTGACCAAGGCCCTTTTTCCCCCGATTGCTCAGTTTGGCCGGGCGGAAAGCTCTAGGAAGAGTCTCGGTGGTTCCAAACGTCTTCCATTTAAGAATGATGGAGGCAACCGTGTTCTTGGGGACCTTTAATGCTGCAGACATTTTTTGGAAACCTTCCCCAGATCTGTGCCTTGACACAATCCTGTCATGGAGCTCTCTGACAATTCCTTCGACCTCATGGCTTGGTATTCGCTCTGACATGCACTGTCAACTGTGGGACCTTATATAGACAGGTGTGTGCCTTTCTAAATCATGTCCAATCAATAGAACTTAACACAGGTGGACTCCAATCCAGGATGATCAATGGAAACAGGATGCACCTGAACTCAATTTGGAGTCTCAAAGCAAAGGGCCTGAATACTTACAGTTGAAGTCGGAAGTTTACATACAATTAGGTTGGAGCCATTAAAAATAGTTTTCAACCACTTCAAAAATGTATTGTTAACAAACTATAGTTTTGGCAAGTCAGTTAGGACATCTGCTTTGTGCAGTAACGTGCCGTGGTTCTGGGGCCTGGGCCTTCAGTGAAGTCCTACACAGTCCCACCCGAATTAATCCACCTCTTATTACCATCATTATGATGCCATGGCTCTAGACACTATACATTTAGACAGAAATGCAGTATAACCAGGTGTTGCGTCACCTTGAAATTGACATTTTTATTCAGAGAATTGCAGGGGAAGAGTACAATACCTTTTCATTGTGCAGCTTCGTTGCCCTGCGCGCTTGTTCGTTGAGCTGTAGATCCACTCGGGTGTCCCCAAATGTTTTCAAAAGCACCATTGCTTGTAAGTGCCCAGCCGTACTATGGTGTCTCGTTGCTGCCTTGGTTAGACAACTCAGGTTTGCAAAGCCAGTGTGGCTCCAAACACCAAATCGATCACTTGCAAATAATAGGCATTCCCAGCAGTACAGTTTGCAGTGCTTCTCGGAGCCTGTGAGTCATTGATAGCGCCCATAGTTGAAAGTGGCGAACGAACCCCTTTCCCGCCTGACAGGCTTTGTAGCGTCGGCGTCTACCTCTCCTGACAATGTCTAACTTTTCTTGAAAGGTTTGTCTTGAGAATGGCGTTATAATTATATCCTCGACCAAATCGATATCTTCTCCTTCCGCCATTGTGGGTTGAAAAAACAGCTTAGTAGTACGCGAATTTATTCGTTGATCAATTTCAGTTTCCTAGTTCTGAGACCTGCCCATATAGGACCTGCCTCTCAATATTGGTAATCCAATCAAAAGACGTGCACGCACTACGCCTGCTAGCTGGCTGGAGCCAGCCAGCATAGGTACAATAGCCAACTCTAAAGCTGATTGGTTGACACAAAATTTTTATTTCCATTCACTTTAAGCTACAAGAGCCCGCACTGTTGATTCTGAAGGCCTGAGGGCAGATTTTAGACCCCTGGCAACACATGATGGCTGAATATGATTGGATAAAAGATCTAACATAAAGACCAGCCCTCCAAATCTCAACCTGGGGCTGGAAGCAGTGCAACCAAGAGGAACGCTATGAAATGAAGAGTGTAACTCTTACTCTGGGGAATAATTTAATACATATTTGTGGGAAAATATATTTAAAAAATACATATATTCTGATGATGTTTAGGCCAGCAGAGAAGGCCTTGCTGGCCCTGACGGACCACCACTGGCTTTGTGCATGACACAAGTAATTTTTTGTTGTTGTTTACAGACAGAGTATTTCACTTATAATTCACTGGATCACAAATCCAGTCGGTCAGTTAGCATTCATTATGTTGACTGTGCCTTTAAACAGCTTGGACAATTCCAGAAAATTATCTCATGGCTTTAGAAGCTTCTGATTGGCTAATTGACATAATTTGAGTCAATTGGAGGTGTACCTGTGGATGTATTTCAATGCCTACCTTCAAACTCAGTGCCTCTTTGCTTGACAACATGGGAAAATCAAAAGAAATCAGCCAAGACCTCAAAAAAAGAATTGTAGACCTCCACAAGTCTGGTTCATCCGTGGGAGCAATTTCCAAATGCCTGAAGGTACAACGTTCATCTGAACAAACAATAGTACGCAAGTATAGACACCATGGGACCACGCAGCCGTCATACCGCTCAGGAAGGAGACGCGTTCTGTCTCCTAGAGATGAATGTACTTTGGTGCGAAAGTGCAAATCAATAGCAGAACAATAGCAAAGGACCTTGTGAAGATGCTGGAGGAAACAGGTACAAAAGTATCTATATCCACAGTAAAACGAGTCCTATATCGACATAACCTGAAAGGCCGCTCAGCAAGGAAAAAGCCAATGTTCCGAACCTGCCATAAAAAAAGCCAGACTACGGTTTGACAAAGATCGTACTTTTGGAGAAATGTCCTCTGGTCTGATGAAACAAAAATAGAACTGGCCATAATGACCATTGTTATGTTTGGAGGAAAAGGGGGAGATTTGCAAGCCAAAGAACACCATCCCAACGGTGAGGCACAGGGGTGGCAGCATCATGTTGTGGGGGTGCTTTGCTGCAGGAGGGGATGGTGTACTTCACAAAATAGATGGCTTCATGAGGAAGGGAAATTATGTGGATATATTGAAGCAACATCTCAAGACATCAGTCCGGAAGTTAAAGGTTGGTCGCAAAAAGTGTGCGCGAGCAAGAAGGCCTACAAACCTGACACAGTTACACCAGCTCTGTCTGGAGGAACGGGCCAAAATTCACCCAACTTATTGTGGAAAGCTTGTGGAAGGCTACCCGAAACATTTTACCCAAGTTAAACAATTTTAAAGGCAAGGCTACCAAATACTAATTGAGTGTATGTAAACGTCTGACCCAATGCGAATGTGATTAAATAAATAAAAGCTGAAATAAATCATTCTCTCTACTATTATTCTGACATTTCACATTTTAAAATAAAGTGGTGATCCTAACTGACCTAAGACAGGGAATTTTTAGTGGTGTGGGGGCTGTGCTTTGGCAAAGTGGGTGGGGTTATATCCTTCCTGTTTGGCCTTCTCCGGGGGTGTCCTCGGCTGGGGCCACAGTGTCTCCTGACCCCTCCTGTTTCAGCCTCCAGTATTTATGCTGCAGTAGTTTGTGTCGGGGGGCTAGGGTCAGTTTGTTATCTGGAGTACTTCTCCTGTCCTATTCGGTGTCCTGTGTGAATCTAAGTGTGCATTCTCTAATTCTCTCCTTCTCTCTTTCTTTCTCTCGGAGGACCTGAGCCCTAGGACCATGCCCCAGGACTACCTGACATGATGACTCCTTGCTGTCCCCAGTCCATCTGACCGTGCTGCTGCTCCAGTTTCAACTGTTCTGCCTTATTATTATACGACCATGCTGGTCATTTATGAACATTTGAACATCTTGGCCATGTTCTGTTATAATCTCCACCCGGCACAGCCAGAAGAGGACTGGCCACCCCACATAGCCTTGTTCCTCTCTAGGTTTCTTCCTAGGTTTGGGCCTTTCTAGGGAGTTTTTCCTAGCCACCATGCTTCTACACCTGCATTGCTTGCTGTTTGGGGTTTTAGGCTGGGTTTCTGTACAGCACTTTGAGATATCAGCTGATGTACGAAGGGCTATATAAATACATTTGATTTGATTGGATTTTTTACAAGGATTAAATGTCAGGAATTGTGAAAAACTGAGTTTAAATGTATTTGGCTAAGGTGTATGTAAACTTCCGACTTCAATTGTATGTAAATAACGTATCTATTTTTAATACATTCGCAAACATTTCTAAAAACCTGTTTTCGCTTTGTGGTATTGCGTATAGACTGATGAGAAAAAAAAATAATATTTAATCTATTTTAGATTAAGGCTGTAAAGTAACAAAATTTGGAAAAAGTGAAGGGGTCTGAATATTCTCCAAATGCACTGTACCTCAGATCCTTTCAGGGCTCCACTACATTAACTCAGTTCCGACTGACATTTTGCGCTTAGCTATCGGTCTTAGATGGCTTGGATTGAGCAGTAGCCCCAGTTCTCAAGGACAAAGGAGTATATATCTTCCGCCTGTGTGATGTAGGATGTGAAATCTGACACCACTTGAATATGGGATGTCCCTCCTACCATTTCATTGGCTCTTCCGACAGTCCAACTCCTGGCTGAACCCTACGTCACCCCCTGACAAAGCACATGCCTGCAATCCTGACATCGTAGCACAGCAGGAGAGTGTGGTTTCGTCAAACTAGCACATTTGGACAACACCATAATATAATCTACAATAATTCAGAGATTTGAAACAAAAAAACACTCAGACTGACAATATTAATATGAGATGAAAGGAGATTTCCTAACGAGTTCAGGAAGCGAAGATGTTTGATGTTCACAGTGGTGGTGACAGATGTTTGAACGAGAGAGACCATTAGAAAATATGCAAATTTTTTACAACACTAAACCCACAAATACGTATTTTACAGTTATAAGGTGAAATCATAGTAATTTTATCATTTGATTACACAATATTTAGAAACCAGTCATTTCAAGCCTTATGCAGTTTTGTTGAATAGGAAATACATAATATTACTAGCTGTTGTTTATGAACCTCATGATAAATAATTACTTCAGGAAACTATGTAATTTACATTTAGCTCGTTAAGGTCAAAGTAAAAAGCTGACATTCAACATCACGCAATGTTTATTTCCCAAGTGTTTGTGTGAAAGTGTGTGCACTCAGCCTTCTTGTACAAGCCTTTACTGTGTCTGCTGCTTTAACACACACACATCTTCAGAGGCACCCCCTGGGATGTCACGATCATTGAAAATGTCTGACAGTGTACGCACGCAAGCGCAGAATCCATGCCTGGTGACAGTTTAGAATGGCTCCAGCAAGAGCTATTGACTATGAATATTTAAATAAATGCTGCAATCACTTCACATTAAGGAGACCATCAAATGTATGTGACGCTTTAAAATGCAGGTGAACTGGGCATACATTAAAGGCAAGCTAACCTACAATGAGTTCATCATCCAGGGATCCTAATTTCAGCGTATCCATTTTTCATAGTATAGTCCGTTACGGCTACACTGCTGGAGCACGTTATGTCAACCTAGGTAGCATAAACGTAACCACATGTAACACATGGATTTGCATTAGAATACACATCAAAAGTCCCAATGCAAAGTTCCCTTACTTTTCAGGGGGGGGTGATGTAATGTAATATGTAGAACCCGGCAAGCCAGCCTGTTCCTTAGACATGAAAACTCCAACAGAAATAACTTTTAATTAAAACAAATCACTTGCACCCATGTCTATTGGTTTCAATTTAATTTCCAGCCAATTTAAAAGCAAATACTTACGAATGTATTGTTACAAATCAACTTGCAAGGTTGCTAGCCAACTAGCCTGCCAACGTTAGCCCTACTAGCCTGCTAACTCTAGCCCTACCAGTCTGCTAACGTTAGCCCTACTAGCCTGTTAACTCTAGCCCTACCAGTCTGCTAACGTTAGCCCTACTAGCCTGTTAACTCTAGCCCTAACCAGCCTGCTAATGTTACGTTAGCACTACGAGTCAGCCAGTTGCTATCAACACCTACAGTAGTTTACAACTACATTAAAGTTAATCAAAGTTTTGGAAACACATAACGCCTTCTAAACAGTTATCAAAGAATGTTAGCTTTTTGCAGTTATCTTTGCTAGGAAGCTATCCCTAGTTTTGCTTAGCTCTGTAATTTATTTTTCAATACCCAGCATATTCAACATGTATTGTATGGTAGTGGTTGTATGTAGATTACACCTACTGTAGTTGTAAAAAAAAAAAGCCTGCCCAGTTTTCTAATTGTTGTTTACAGGTTTCACTTCTGTACTCCATCACTAGGTGGCGACATTGACCACGGCACACCCTGAGTACCAACCTTTATGGTTTACCACAATGTCTCTCATTAGCACCACCAGCTGAAGAGAGTTCTCCCTAATTGTCTTCCCCATGCCCTATATTAACTTGTATATTCCTTTTGTGATTATTCTGAAGGCCATTGAAGGCTGAAGCGTCAATCTTTTAAACTCGTTTAATAAAACTATGCATTTTTAATAGTGAGTGAGCATTGAGCCTCTTCCTGTCCAATGATGTCTACACACTTTTAGTATCCACCTCTACTCACGTTGGTTGAGCACCTTCTACTTCTCCTTTAAGCTAGTCAATCAGCTAACGTTAGCCAACTAGTTATTAGCCTAGCCGACCACCACGGTTATGGTCACTAAGCTAGAGCCCAACTACTGGAACCCAGCTAGAACACAAATAACAAAACTAGGACTGTCCCCGACCCCAGAAAATATTGGTTGACCGAAAGTTGTCTGTTCTTTCAACCAATCGATTGCCCAAATTGTTATATTTTTTTTACATGCATTTTTCCATATATATACACACACACACACTAGGTGTTTTAGTAAAATCAACTATATGCATTGAGCTTATCTGATGCGTTAAGCTTATGTGTGATGCCTCAAGAGGGCACCAGAGATCTAGATAACCGGAAGAAAAAAAACCTGACCCAACTATTCTCCTCTCGCTCCTGCTGGTTTTCGCAGATTCTGCGAAAAGGCTACAGGAGGAGTCGGCAACCTTTCTCAGGTGGAATGCCAATTTATCTTAACATTTCTACTGATCTGCGTGCCAGTAATGGTTTTTATATGCACATTTTCCTAAAACAATTTAATTTAGGATATATCTCAAAATCATTGTCACGTGGTTAATCAAAATTCTATCCAAATCTAAATGGAAATGATAAACCTAAAAAGTACCTTGAGCTGAGTACCGGCACCTCTTATAGAATATTAGCTCAAAAGTATTGTGGAGCTCCTGCACCTAAATATTAACAGTACCAGCACCCAAAATTAGTACCGGAACCTATTTTAGTCCAAGTCAAGCACTGATAAGAAGCCTATTTTATGACGTTTCCACTGGATCAGAGCCTGACATTTTTTCTTTTCAGGCTGAATAGTTATCCAAAGGGAGAGAGCTGGAAAGATTTTCAAATAAATTGAGGAACTATTATAATTCTCAATGGATGTAAAAACAGACTTTGTTTGCGATGAATAAAACATTACTTTGAGAAGCTCCACAAGTCATTAGTGTTGGTGTGTTAAACCAATCAGAACTACTATCAGATCCCCAAATGGGAACATTAATATGCCTACATTTGTGCGCAGGCAAGGCAGCCTATAGACGAACTTCTATGCATGCAAGTCCTTACTCAACATTGACAGGAGCGCTCCAAACAAAAGACAATGACTAAATTGACAGAAATCGTAAATGGAATTAAATAAACCAAAACTTGTTTCTCACAAGTGTAGCATAGGTTGTGCACTCTGCAAACTTGTCCACTCCAACAATGAGAACAGGAAGACAGGAATATGAATATTGAATTCATTAAAATACCATAACCAAAGTAAAAAACATTGCAGATTAGAAGTTATAGGAATTAGCGATAAATGTACTACTGGTGATATGTAATGTGGAATTGATATACACTAACAATCAAACAATTCACACAATTAATTTATGAGACAATGAATGTACACAAATCGGCAGGAGAGCGTGCATTCTGGAGAGAGCATTGCATTGTGCATCTAGGCGCATGGTCAATCTGACATCTGCATTGGCCATGCAGCATTTAAGGTGATAAGGCCTTAGCAGAAGTCAGGGCATTCATACTTCTTGCGCTTTGCAGAGCAGTGCAGAGCAGTTGTCAAGGAAGTGAGTTTGTGTTTAAACAGGATGTAGCGCCCCCACCAAACGTCAAACAATCAAGTCAATGAGAAGCTATACAGAGCACTCAGCATTGTTACAAAATTTGGAGCCGTGGACCACATTTTCGAATCAAGCATAAATTGTCTTTTAGTTCAGGCCTCCGCAATGGATTAGTTCACTGAGATGGGCACAAACATACACAGGTGAAGTCGGAAGTTTACATACACCTTAGCCAAATACATTTAAACTCAGATTGTCACAATTCCTGACATTTAATCCTAGTAAAGAATTCCATGTTTTAGGTCAGTGACGATCACCACTTTATTTTAAGAATGTGAAATGTCAGAATAATAGTAGAGAGAATGATTTTTTCAGCTTTTATTTCTTTCATCACATTCCCAGTGGGTCAGAAGTTTACATACACCCAATTAGTATTTGGTAGCATTGCCATTAAATTGTTTAACCTGGGTCAAATGTTTCAGGTAGCCTTCCACAAGCTTCCCACAATAAGTTGGGTGAATTTTGGCCCATTTCTCCTACCAGACCTGGTTTGTAGGCCTCCTTTCTCGTACATGCTTTTTCAGTTCTTCCCACAGATTTTCTATAGGATTGAGGTCAGGGCTTTGTGATGGCCACTCCAATACCTTGACTTTCTTGTCCTTAAGCTATTTTGCCACAACTTTGGAAGTATGCTTGCGGTCATTGTCCATTTGGAAGACCCATTTGCGACCAAGCTTTAACTTCCTGACTGATGTCTTGAGATGTTGCTTCAATATATAGACATAATTTTCTTACCTCATGATGCCATCTATTTTATGAAGTGCACCAGTCCCTCCTGCAGTAAAGCACCCCCACAACATGATGCTGCCACCCCCGTGCTTCACGGTTGGGATGGTGTTCTTCGGCTTGCAAGCCTCCCCCTTTTTCCTCCAAACATAACGATGGTCATTATGGCCAAACAGTTCTATTTTTGTTTCATCAGACCAGAGGACATTTCTCAAAAAAGTACGATCTTTGTCCCCATGTACAGTTGCAAACCTTATTCTGGCTTTTTCATCGCTGTTTTGGAGCAGTGGCTTCTTCCTTGCTGCGCAGCCTTTCAGGTTATGTCGATATAGGACTCGTTTTACTGTGGATATAGATACTTTTATACTTGTTTCCTCCAGTATCTTCACAAGGTTCTTTGCGGTTGTTCTGCGATTGATTTGCACTTTTCGCACCACAGTACGTTCATCAGTCACCAAGATGGCATAGCAGTCAGACGTCTATATATATATATATATATATTTACAACTTTCTTTGCATACCTGTTTATATATACATTTTCTTTTCCATAAACTCATCTTCAAAACACTCCCCTGCAACCCGCCTCACCAATTTATATATATTTTTTAAAGAAAGTTTTATTTACCTCAAATCTGTAATCCTCCATAGAAGCTAACCAGAAGCTAACCAGAAGATAACCAGAAGCTAGTTAGCTTCTTTACTGGCTAATCATTAGTATTCAGCTAACCACGGTTTGTGGTCATCAGCTATCGTTTAGCTCGAAAATCTAATCGGCAGTTTTGTACGGCGCGGCTCGGAACATACTGTAACTATTTTTCTCTCCATGTCCCCGGATTTCAACCGCAAGCTCTGGACATTTATACCTGGATCTCGCAGCTAGCTAGCTGCTATCCGTGTGACTAGCGGCTTACGTCGATTCCGGAGCAAACATCAATTATTCCGGAGCTAGCCAGCTGAAGAGTTCCATCAGTCACTCCTGGGCTACAATCACCTATCCGGACTCGTTTTACTTATTATTATTATTATTATTATTTTTTACCCCTTTTTCTCCCCAATTTCGTGGTATCCAATTGTTTTTTTAGTAGCTACTATCTTGTCTCATCACTACAACTCCCATACGGGCTCGGGAGAGACGAAGGTTGAAAGTCATGCGTCCTCCGATACACAACCCAACCAAGCCGCACTGCTTCTTAACACAGCGAGCATCCAACCCGGAAGCCAGCCGCACCAATGTGTCGGCGTTATCTGCCCGAGGTAGTTATCCAGCTGGCTCCTCCGTCGTGACGTTACCTGAACGCCCATCTGCGGTCCGCTAATCGTTAGCTGTCTTATCGGCTGCTATCTGAATAGACCTATTGGACAATGTTTTTTCTTCTTTTTTCTTGGGCCTCTATAACTATATAAAAAATGTTTTTTTTGCGAATTGGATTGATCCCCTCTACCACACGGAAACCCACTAATCCTACCGACGGAAACGCACGAGGTGGCTAAAAACAGACCTCTATCCTATGCTAGCTTGCTGCCGATGGCCCGGCTAGCTGTCTGAATCGCCGTGACCCCAACCAACCTCACTACTCACTGGACCCTTTTGATCACTCGACTAAGCATACCTCTCCTTAATGTCAATATGCCTTGTCCATTGCTGTTCTGGTTAGTGTTTATTGGCTTATTTCACTGTAGAGCCTCTAGTCCTGCTCACTATACGTTATCCAACCTATTAGTTCCACCACCCACACATGCGATGACATCTCCTGGTTTCAATGATGTTTCTAGAGACAATCTCTCTCTCATCATCACTCAATACCTAGGTTTACCTCCACTGTATTCACATCCTACCATACCTTTGTCTGTACATTATACCTTGAAGCTATATTATCGCCCCAAGAAACCTCCTTTTACTCTCTGTTCCAGACGTTCTAGACGACCAATTCTCATTGCTTTTATCCGTACCCTTATCCTCCTACTCCTCTTTTGCTCTGGTGATGTAGATGTGAATCCAGGCCCTGCAGTGCCTAGCTCCACTCCTATTCCCCAGGCGCTCTTTTTTGATGACTTCTGTAACCGAAATAGCCTTGGTTTCATGCATGTTAACATTAGAAGCCTCCTCCCTAAGTTTGTTTTATTCACTGCTTTAGCACACTCTGCCAACACGGATGTTCTAGCTGTGTCTGAATCCTGGCTTAGGAAGACCACCAAAAATTCTGAAATTTTCATCCCAAATTACAAAATTTTCAGACAAAGGGGGCGGTGTTGCAATCTACTGCAAAGAAAGCCTGCAGAGTTCTGTCCTACTATCCAGGTCTGTACCCAAACAATTTGAACTTAAAAATCCACCTCTCTAAAAACAAGTCTCTCACCGTTGCCGCCTGCTACAGACCACCCTCTGCCCCCAGCTGTGCTCTGGACACCATATGTGAACTGATTGCCCCCCATCTATCTTCAGAGCTCGTGCTGCTAGGCGACCTAAACTGGGACATGCTTAACACCCCAGCCATCCTACAATCTAAGCTTGATGCCCTCAATCTCACACAAATGATCAATGAACCTACCAGGTACCTCCCCAAAGCCGTAAACACGGGCACCCTCATAGATATCATCCTAACCAACTTGCCCTCTAAATACACCTCTGCTGTCTTCAACCAAGATCTCAGCGATCACTGCCTCATTGCCTGCATCCGTAATGGGTCAGCGGTGAAACGACCTCCACTCATCACTGTCAAACGCTCCCTGAAACACTTCAGCGAGCTTGGCCTTTCTAATCGACCTGGCCGGGGTATCCTGGAAGGATATTGATCTCATCCCGTCAGTAGAGGATGCCTGGTTATTTTTTTTAAATGCCTTCCTAACCATCTTAAATAAGCATGCCCCATTCAAGAAATGTAGAACCAGGAACAGATATAGCCCTTGGTTCTCCCCAGACCTGACTGCCCTTAACCAACACAAAAGCATCCTGTGGCGTTCTGCATTAGCATCGAACAGCCCCCGTGATATGCAGCTTTTCAGGGAAGCTAGAAACCATTATACACAGGCAGTTAGAAAAGCCAAGGCTAGCTTTTTCAAGCAGAAATGTGCTTCCTGAAACACTAACTCAAAAAAAGTTCTGGGACACTGTAAAGTCCAGGGAGAATAAGAACACCTCCTCCCAGCTGCCCACTGCACTGAAGATAGGAAACACTGTCACCACTGATAAATCCACTATAATTGAGAATTTCAATAAGCATTTTTCTACGGCTGGCCATGCTTTCCACCTGGCTACACCTACCCCGGTCAACAGTACTGCACCCCCCACAGCAACTCGCCCAAGCCTTCCCCATTTCTCCTTCTCCCAAATCCAGTCAGCTGATGTTCTGAAAGAGCTGCAAAATCTGGACCCCTAAAAATCAGCCGGGCTAGACAATCTGGACCCTTTCTTTCTAAAATTATCTGCCGAAATTGTTGCCACCCCTATTACTAGCCTGTTCAACCTCTCTTTCGTGTTGTCTGAGATTCCCAAAGATCGGAAAGCAGCTGCGGTCATCCCCCTTTTCAAAGGGGGGAGACTCTTGACCCAAACTGCTACAGACCTATATCTATCCTACCCTGCCTTTCTAAGGTCTTCGAAAGCCAAGTCAACAAACAGATTACTGACCATTTCAAATCTCACCATACCTTCTCTGCTATGCAATCTGGTTTCAGAGCTGGTCATGGGTGCACCTCAGCCACGCTCAAGGTCCTAAACGATATCTTAACCGCCATCGATAAGAAACATTACTGTGCAGCTGTATTCATTGATCTGGCCAAGGCTTTAGACTCTGTCAATCACCACATCCTCGTCGGCAGACTCGACAGCCTTGGTTTCTCAAATGATTGCCTCGCCTGGTTCACCAACTACATATCTGATAGAGTTCAGTATGTCAAATCGGAGGGTCTGCTGTCCGGACCTCTGGCAGTCTCTATGGGGGTGCCACAGGGATAAATTCTTAGACCGACTCTCTTCTCTGTACACATCAATGATGTGCTCTTGCTGCTGGTGAGTCTCTGATCCACCTCTACGCAGACGACACCATTCTGTATACTTCTGGCCCTTCTTTGGACACTGTGTTGCCCTCCAGGCAAGCTTCAATGCCATACAACTCTCCTTCCGTTGCCTCCAATTGCTCTTAAATACAAGTAAAACTAAATGCATGCTCTTTAACCGATCGCTGCCTGCACCTGCCCACCTGTCCAACATCACTACTCTGGACGGCTCTGACAACTACAAATACCTAGGTGTCTGGCTAGACTGTAAACTCTCCTTCCAGACCCACATCAAACATCTCCAATCCAAAGTTAAATCTAGAATTGGCTTCCTATTTCGCAACAAAGTATCCTTCACTCATGCTGCCAAACATACCCTCGTAAAACTGACCATCCTACCGATCCTCGGCTTCGGCGATCTTCTACAAAATAGCCTCCAACACTACTCAACAAATTGGATGCAGTCTATCACAGTGCCATCCGTTTTGCAGCTGTACATAGTCTATTGGTAAATAGCCCACCCTTTTCACCTACCTCATCCCCATACTGTTTTTATTTATTTAATTTTCTGCTCTTCTGCACACCAATATCTCTACCTGTACATGACCATCTGATCATTTATCACTCCAGTGTTAATCTGCAAAATTGTAATTATTTGCCTACCTCCTCATGCCTTTTGCACACATTGTATATAGACCCCCCCTTTGTTTTCTACTGTGTTATTGACTTGTTAATTGTCTACTCCATGTGTAACTCTTTGTTGTATGCTCACACTGCTATGCTTTATCTTGGCCAGGTCGCAGTTGCAAATGAGAACTTGTTCTCAACTAGCCTACCTGGTTAAATAAAGGTGAAATAAATAAAATAAAAATAATAATTTTGTCACAAAACCCCCATATACTACCCATCACTGCGACCTGTACACTCTCGTTGGCTGGCCCTCGCTTCATACTCGTCGCCAAACCCACTGGCTCCAGGTCATCTACAAGTCTTGGCTAGGTAAAGCTCCGCCTTATATCAGCTCACTGGTCACCATAGCAGCACCCACCTGTAGCACCTGCTACAGCAGGTATATCTCACTGGTCACCCCCAAAGCCAATTCCTACTTTGGCCGCCTTTCCTTCCAGTTCTCTGCTGCCAATGATTGGAATGAACTGCAAAAATCCCTGAAGCTGGAGACTCATATATCCCTCACTAGCTTTAAGCACCAGCTGTCAGAGCAGCTCACAGATCACTGCACCTGTACATAGCCCATCTGTAAATTGCCCATCCAACTAACTCATCCCCATACTGTATTTATTTATTTTGCTCCTTTGCACCCCAGTATCTCTACTTGCATATTCATATGCTGCACATCTATCACTCCAGTGTTTAATTGGTATATTGTAATTACTTCGCCACCATGGCCTATTTATTGCCTTACCCCCCTTACCTTGCCTCATTTGCACACACTGTACATAGACTTTTCCTACTGTATTATTGACTATATGTTTGTTTATTCCATGTGTAACTCTGTGTTGTTGTATGTGTCAAACTGCTTTGCTTTATCTTGGCCAGGTTGCAGTTGTAAATGAGAACTTGTTCTCAACTAGCCTACCTGGTTAAATAAAGGTGAAATAAACAAAAGGTAACCAGATCAGGACTACAACTACGTTACGTCTTTGACACACACAGTGTTTTTACATTGGTGAGTAAAAACTTGTGCTTCTACATCTGCATGGCTTGCTGTCTGGGGTTTTAGGCTGGGTTTCTGAATAAACACTTGGTGAGACATCTGCATCTGTAAAATGGGCTTTATAAATACATTTGAAATGATGCTTCCTACCCTTTAAAGATGTAGGACAAGGAATTATTATTGAAGGTGGAACACGGTTTGATAGTCTTGAAAGAAAAAAATATTGATTAAAAATCTGTTCATGGGTAGTTCAGAGCTACACAGGGTTGAGGTAGGACCATATTCCAACCAATGAAGGAATTTGCTGATTAATGTATGGACTCTGTATCAACATTGGGCCAACAACTATGCACAAAACACAAACCTAAGTGTGGCCACATCAGATTGAAATCCCAATGTGGGAGTAATAAGAGAGACCGGTGGACAGTTTGTTGAGACGAGAGCAAGTTAGAATTTTTGGAGACACTCTGGCATGACACCACAGCTCCCTCTCCCTGGTGGACTTTTATCAAATCTCTTCAGGCCCCTGGGTGAAGGATTCTCATTTAGAGCTTCATCTCTGAAAGTCTAACTCTGGAAAATGTGTAAAGCAGTCTGAGGGAACATGTATTACCAACCTGTCAGACATTAGGCTGTCTGCACTCATTGGTGCATGCAGATCTCCCCCTGCATTTCTCATTGGTATTATAATCAAAGAAAGACTTAAAAGACTTCCCGGGATAAAAAATAAATAAATATAAATGCTAAATATAAGAGGGTTTATAGATAATATTGTGAAGGTTATGAGACTAGATAGTGAACACATCTGAAAATCATTGAGTTTACATTGACACAGCTCATTAGATAAAATTCGTATCCATCTGGACACCAAAACAATATACAAAATGAGATTCTGTTCCTTGGTTGGACAAGCAAAGTAATAAACAATACTTAATTTGCTGTGCTTAAAAATAACACTTAAGAGATGGGCTTTTGGGTGTCGATTGAAAGACTGTCATTAGACGACAATAAATAGTAGCTTCGGTTCAGGTACCAAATAGATGTGATAACTGAGCACATAAAGCACCACCAGGTCCATTGAAAACAGGCTGTCAAGGGGTGGGATGGATACCTCTTCCCTACACCAGTGCCAAGGCATCGATTGGATGATTAATCGCTGCATCCACACACCTGCATTTGCATATACTTGCTATGCGAGGTATCCCCAAGTGAGACTGAGAAAAGAATGGACATGACAGCTGCCATCCTGAACCTGTGGACAGCCTCCTGAAATGGATGACAACAGCTGCTTACCAGGCATCTCTGACTCAGTCGGATATAACCATTCCAAGGGGAGCAGAGAAACACTTTGGATTGGCCATCACTGGGCTGCTGCCAAATTCTCTGCAAAGCTGACTTTTAAAATGGCAACAAAGAGTGGTTACCCCTTCCAACTTCAACTTCTGATGTAGAGTCCGGGCATTGTGGCTTTCTTGGCATGACATCACAGTAATACACTTCTCTTGGGTGGAAGTGAATCGAGCAAAATGCCATCTGTTCGAAGTGGGGGCTTTGTTTGATAAATCTTGGTCTTAAGAGATCTCTATTTAAAAGCAATGGAGTGAGGGTCCATCTGCTCCCATTGGTGTTTTAATCAGATTCACTCAAATGTCAGCGAGCTAAGTGAGCTAACTGGCATCAGTAGGGCCAGCATCAAAATGTTCGTTTGTGCACTGGTCTGTGTGACGATGATAAGGGTCTCCAAAGCCTTACAGAATTGTATATGAAATATTCTTTACACGACTGCACCGTGCAACATATTGGGAAGCACTTCACGTGAGGTACATAAAATCAACAAAGTATATATATAAAATCATCAACCAACTTCAAACACATAGCAACTGAAATAACTCCATGGTAAGCATTAGCATTTTAGTTTGTTTGAGGAGTCACCTCAGTTGACAGAAGCACAAAGATTATTTCCATGACTTGTCATGACAGGATTCAATGTCAATGTTATCACTGGGACAAAGCCTACATGAGAGAGGCCATTAAATGAACAAGGTACAATCTATTGCTTTGAAAGTCAACCTCCTCCTTTCAAGACACCAAAGCTCTTTTGTAACAAATCTTTTCAAATCCCTTGCTTCTGAAGACCAGCAGAGGCTGCAGCAGTGGAGTTCATAAGAGTCGTATCCCCATGAAGATAGTTTAAGGGGGCTGGAGGGGTGAGAAGAATTTGAGCAGTCTCCCGCTACTAACAAAAAAATAGCAGGGTTGTTCCATCAATTTGGTGCCTTTTGAGAAATGCAACTTCGTCAAAAAAACATTTGATTTCACCAAATTTTAACATTCTGTGTAAGAGCACATTGAAATGGATGAAAAACAAGTTCTCATCAAGAGGTTAAATACAAAAATGACTATAGTACGTGCCTATTTAGTGCCAAATAAAGTAAAAAGGTTGACGATTTCTTAAATCAGCCATAAATCCCCTGACCGGGGAATGGAAGTTTGTGTGCAACAGAGAGTGGCAATTGAATGCAAGCTTCAAATGTTTTTCTCTTGTTAAAACCATTCTAGCCTGTCTATGGGTAATAGGGTTGACAATGCTCAACCCGTTCAGTTTCCCACCTCAAAACACCAGAAAATTGACAAGAATAGTGGTAGGCCTGATCACCAAAAACAATGAGACAGCCTATAGGGAGGAGGTCAGAGACCTGACCGTGTGGTGCAAGGACAACAACGTCTCCCTCAACATGATCAAGACAAAAGGAGATGATTGTGGAGTACAGGAAAAGGAGGACCGAGCACGCCCCCATTCTCATCGATGGGGCTGTAGTGGAACAGGTTGAGAGCTTCAAGTTCCTTGGCGTCCACATCACCAACAAACTAACATGGTCCAAGCACACCAAGACAGTTGTGAAGAGGGCACAACCTATTCCCCTTAGGAGACTGAAAAGATTTGGCATGGGTCCTCAGATCCTCAAAAGGTTCTACAGCTGCACCATCGAGAGCATCCTGACGGGTTGCATCACTGCCTGGTATGGCAACTGCTCAGCCTCCGACCGCAAGTCACTAAAGAGGGTAGTGCGTACGGCCTAGTATATCACCAGGTCCAAGCTTCCGTCCATCCAGGACCTATATACCAGGCGGTGTCAGAGGAAGGCCCTAAAAATGGTCAAACACTCCAGCCACCCTTGTTATAGACTGTTCTCTCTGCTACCACGCGTCAAGCAGTATCGGAGCACCAAGTGTACGTCCAAGAGGCTTCTAAACAGCTTCTACCCCCAAGCCATAAGACTCCTGAACACCTAATCAAATGGCTACCCGGACTATTGGCACTGCCCCCCCCCCACCCTCTTCTACGCTGCTGCTACTCTCTGTTATTATCTATGCATAGTCACGTTAACTCTACCGACATGTACATAATTACCTCGACACCGATGCCCCCGCACATTGACTCTACCGGTACCACCTATATATAGCCTCGCTACTGTCATTTACTACTGCTCTTTAATTATTTATTATTATTATCTCTTACTTCTTTAGGGATTTTTTAAAAACTGCATTGTTGGTTAAGGGCTTGTAAGTAAGCATTTAACTGTTGTATTCAGCATTTCACTGTGAGGTCTACACCTGTTGTATTCAGCATTTCACTGTGAGGTCTACACCTGTTGTATTCAGCATTTCACTGTGAGGTCTACACCTGTTGTATTCAGCATTTCACTGTGAGGTCTACACCTGTTGTATTCAGCATTTCACTGTGAGGTCTACACCCGTTGTATTCAGCATTTCACTGTGAGGTCTACACCCGTTGTATTCAGCATTTCACTGTGAGGTCTACACCCGTTGTATTCAGCATTTCACTGTGAGGTCTACACCTGTTGTATTCAGCATTTCACTGTGAGGTCTACACCCGTTGTATTCAGCATTTCACTGTGAGGTCTACACCCGTTGTATTCAGCATTTCACTGTGAGGTCTGCACCCGTTGTATTCAGCATTTCACTGTGAGGTCTACACCCGTTGTATTCAGCATTTCACTGTGAGGTCTACACCCGTTGTATTCAGCATTTCACTGTGAGGTCTACACCCGTTGTATTCAGCATTTCACTGTGAGGTCTACACCTGTTGTATGCGGCAAGTGACAAATTCAATTTGATTTGAAAAATAGTAGAACAAGCTCATCTGCTTTTATACTATGATGTTCAATGTTTCTTTTGATTTTTTTTTGAAAGGAATAGTTTCATCATATTAAAACGAAATTTCAGTTCACATTACATGGTTGACCATGAAATGGTGGGAGAGATATAAATAATAATCCTCAGAAATAATTAGGGCTTTACAATAGTGAAAACTTGGGAGACATTTTGGGGTAAAAACCTTCCTAGAAGTCAGAGGGTGCTGAAGTCTTTATTCATGCAAAAAAATGCATTTATTTAATTCTCCATGTGGACTAAATTAAAGGGAACTTAATTTAATATAACAGGCTTTGAAAATTCAATATTGGTTAAATATCAAAATGCTTAAGTAGAAATTGTGTATGGAGATTTCTATCAAAATGTTTAATATATATGAGCAGTAAGTCACAAACAAAAGATGTGTTTTGAAAATACAGAATGATACTTTTTTCCAGATTAACACTGCACATTTGCAAACAACTCCCTTTCCTCCTCACCTTTCCTAGACCCTATCCTCCTATCCTTTCCTCCTTCCCTAGCTCATTTACATTTAAGTCATTTAGCAGATGATCTTATCCAGAGTGACTTACAGTGCATACATTTTCATACTGGTACCTGTGGGAATCAAAACCCACAACCCTGGCGTTGCAAGCGCCACTCTCTACCAACTGAGCAAGATGGGAGATCCCTTTCCTCCTTTCCTAGCTCCCTTTCCTTCTTACCATTCATAACTCACAGGAAAGTGAACAAGGAAAGGAAGCTTGGAAAGCAGTAAAGGGATCTAAGAAAGGGACAGTAAAGGAAGCTTGGGAAAGAAAAGGAATAAAGAAAGGAAAGGGCACTAGGAAAGGATAAGAAGACAGATCTAGGAAACCTAAAGAGGTGAAGAAAGGAAGGAACAGATCAAGGAAATTAAGATAGGAAAGGAGGAAAAGAAAGGGAGAAGGAAAGGATAGGAGGAAAGGGAAATACAGTGGGGCAAAAAAAGTATTTTGTCAGCCACCAATTGTGCAAGTTCTCCCACTTAAAAAGATGACAGAGGCCTTTAATTTCCATCATAGGTACACTTCAACTATGACAGACAAAATGAGAAGAAAAAAAATCCAGAAAATCACACTGTAGGATTTTTAATGAATTTATTTGCAAATTATGGTGCAAAATAAGTATTTGGTCACCTACAAACAAACAAGATTTCTGTCTCTCACAGACCTGTAACTTCTTCTTTAAGAGGCTCCTCTGTCCTCCACTCGTTACCTGTATTAATGGCACCTGTTTGAACTTGTTATCAGTATAAAAGACACCTGTCCACAACCTCAAACAGTCACACTCCAAACTCCACTATGGCCAAGACCAAAGAGCTGTCAAAGGACACCAGAAACAAAATTGTAGACCTGCACTAGGCTGGGAAGAATGAATCTGCAATAGGTAAGCAGCTTGGTTTGAAGAAATCAACTGTGGGAGCAATTATTAGGAAATGGAAGACATACAAGACCACTGATAATCTCCCTCGATCTGGAGCTCCACGCAAGATCTCACCCCGTGGGGTCAAAATGATCACAAGAACGGTGAGCAAAAATCCCAGAACCACACGGGGGGACCTAGTGAATGACCTGCAGAGAGCTGGGACCAAAGTAACAAAGCCTACCATCAGTAACACACTACGCCGCCAGGGACTCAAATCCTGCAGTGCCAGACGTGTCCCCCTGCTTCATCCAGTACATGTCCAGGCCCGTCTGAAGTTTGCTAGAGAGCATTTGGATGATCCAGAAGAAGATTGGGAGAATGTCGTATGGTCAGATGAAACCAAAATATAACTTTTTGGTAAAAACTCAACTCGTGGTGTTTGGAGGACAAAAAATGCTGAGTTGCATCCAAAGAACACCATACCTACTGTGAAGCATGGGGGTGGAAACATCATGCTTTGGGGCTGTTTTTCTTCAAAGGGACCAGGACAACTGATCCGTGTAAAGGAAAGAATGAATGGGGCCATGTATCGTGAGATTTTGAGTGAAAACCTCCTTCCATCAGCAAGGGCATTGAAGATGAAACGTGGCTGTGTCTTTCAGCATGACAATGATCCCAAACACACCGCCCGGGCAACGAAGGAGTGGCTTCGTAAGAAGCATTTCAAGGTCCTGGAGTGGCCTAGTCAGTCTCCAGATCTCAACCCCATAGAAAATCTTTGGAGGGAGTTGAAAGTCCGTGTTGCCCAGCAACAGCCCCAAAACATCACTGCTCTAGAGGAGATCTGCATGGAGGAATGGGCCAAAATACCAGCAACAGTGTGTGAAAACATGTGAAGACTTACAGAAAACGTTTGACCTCTGTCATTGCCAACAAAGGGTATATAACAAAGTACTGAGATAAACTTTTGTTATTGACCAAATACTCATTTTCCACCATAATTTGCAAATAAATTCATAAAAAATCCTACAATGTGATTTTCTGGATTTTTTTCCCTCATTTTGTCTGTCATAGTTGAAGTGTACCTATGATGAAAATTACAGGCCTCGCATCTTTTTAAGTGGGAGAACTTGCACAATTGGTGGC
This sequence comes from Oncorhynchus kisutch, assembly GCF_002021735.2. Taxonomy (NCBI): domain Eukaryota; kingdom Metazoa; phylum Chordata; class Actinopteri; order Salmoniformes; family Salmonidae; genus Oncorhynchus; species Oncorhynchus kisutch. The sequence goes on from NC_034201.2 coordinate 27,335,027, forward strand.
TGACTAAATACTATTTTGCCCCACTGTAGGAAAACAAAGGAGGGGAGAATGGGAAGGAAAGGGGGCTAGGAAAGGAAGAAACAGAACTAGGAAAGGAGGGGAGGAAAACATGTAAGGAAAGGGAGAAAGGTATGGAAGAAAGAACCTAGGGTAAAATATAAGGAAAGGAGTTGGGATTAAAGAGTTAGGAAAGCAAAAGAGGGGAAGGAAGGAAGGATCAAGGAAAAGAAGCTAGGATAGGAGGAAATGAATATAGGAAATGAGAAAAGGAAGCAAGCATACCAAAAGGATGAATTTCTTAAAGTAATTGTGATATATTACATTTTTATCTAATGACAATTTAGGGTGTTCTGTATTTTATATCTGCACAAAATGACCATTAAAACAAATATGTGGAGCAACTTACAAAATGTGAGACAAGTGACAGACGTGTAAAATGCAGGTCACAAATGTAATCCGTAGTGTCACAAATGGTGTCACACTCACAAAAACATATGTGACCACTTGTGCTTGCAAAGCAACAAATCTGTTTGTGAAATGTTCTATATTAATCTGAAAAAACCTGCCTTGCATTAATTTGCAAATCATTTGGTTTTGTTAACAATGACTGATTTGTTTTCGGATCATGACATGCAGTGCGTTTGAAAAGTATACAAACCCCTTGACTTTTTCCACATGTTGTTATGCTACAGCGGTCAAGGTCTGTCAGGGTGGATGGGGAGCAATGCTGCACAGCTATTTTCATCTCTCCAGAGATGGTCGATCAGGTTCAAGTCCAGGCTCTGGTTGGGCCAGTAAAGGACATTCAGAGACTTGTCCCGAAGCCACTCATGTGTTGTCTTGGCTATGTGCTTAGGGTTGTTGTCCTGTTGGAACGTGAACCTTCACTCCAGTCTGGAGCAGGTTTACATCAAGGATCTCTCGTACTTTGCTCCGTTCATCTTTCCTTTCATCCTGACTAGTCTCCCAGTCCCTGAGCTGAAAAACATCCCTACAGCATGATGCTGCCACCACCATGCTTCATGGTAGGGATGGTGCCAGGTTTCCTCCAGACACGAAGCTCGGCATTCAGGCCAAAGCGTTCAATCTTGAGTTTCATCAGACCAGAGAATCTTGTTTCTCATGGTCTGAGATTCCTTAATGTGCCTTTTGGCAAACTCCAAGTGGGCTGTCATGTGCCTTTTACTGAGCAGTGGCTTCCGTCTGGCCACTCTACCATAAAGGCCTGATAGGTGGAGTGCTGCAGATATGGTTTTTCCTTCTGGAAGGTTCTTCCATCTCCACAGAGGAACTCTAGAGCTCTGTCAGAGTGACAATAGGGTTCTTGGTCACCTCCCTGACCAACGCAAATATCCCCCGATTGCTCAGTTTGGCCAGGCGGCCAGCTCTAAGAAGAGTCTTGGTGGTTCCAAACTTCTTCCATTTAAGAATGAAGGCCACTGTGTTCTTGGGGACCTTCAATGCTGCAGAGATTTTTCTGTCAATTCCGTCAATCTCATGGCTTGGTTTTTGCTTTGACATGCACTGTCAACTGTGGGACCTTATATAGACAGGTGTGTGCCTTTCCAAATCATGTCTATCAATTGAATTTACCACAGTTGGACTACAATCAGGTTGTAGAAACATCTCAAGGATGATCAATGGAAACAGGATGCACCGGAGCTCAATTTCGAGTCTCATAGCAAAGGGTCTGAATACTTATGTAAATAAGATATTTCTGTTTTTTATTTTTAAACCTGTTTTCATTTTGTCATTATATGTTATTGTGTGTAGATTGACGAGGAAAAAAAATATTTAATCAATTGTCGGATAAGGCTTTAATAACTTCTTATTTACAATGACGGCATAACCCTAACCCGGAAGACGCTGGGAAAATTGTGCGACGCCCTATAACTCTTGCCAAACATAATTTTTTCCCTTCTAAACATTAACTAGCATTTATGAGGGCAGCAAACGCGTTCCCCACACTCTAGGAACGTATTTCATCCAACATTATAATGAAAAGGTGCCCCTCTATAATAAAAACACACTATTTTTGGAGACTTGTGGGAGGAGTGCTGATGATGTCGCCCACTGTATGTGCTTTCGGTAGCCTGATTGCGTCCAGACTGAGGAGAAATCTGCACACAACACATCCCTGGCCACCTCCTGAAGTGGTCAGACAGATATGAACACAATCAGACCACAAAGCAACAATTGTGCGTCGAGTCTCGTCTTTTCAATGCGAGTTTCGTATTCTGATAGCAGAAGTCACATGTAAGTGTCAAGTGTAGACACGACTAGAGACAGTAGGGTTTGAGTGAGGACTTTTACCAACATAGAGCCTATAAATTGCAGACGCAGACGCATTACATCTGGACAGACGCATTTAACATAACAGGTATCTTTGAATCTGTCAGACTGCGGGATGCGACAACTAACAATTAACTTTGTTTCGGTGCGCAGATTTCTTGTCACTGATAATTTGAACAAAACACGACTTTGCAGGTGTTGGCATCTTTCGAATTCCGGAAGGGGACATTTGGCCCATAGACTTGCCCGTAACTTGTCAAAAAGAGGACAGGTAGAACTACCTCCTTCTTCCTCTCCTCGTTTTAGGATCTTTACTAACATGTCTCTCCCTAGAACTTAAACATCTGAAGCAATTACACAATATTTTACCTTTGTGCTTCTGGAATTAATGGGAACCAGAGAAAAAAATTATCTTTACTTTCAGTTTTTCATCACCTCATATGGGTAAATAAATGCGCCAAGTCCTCCATTTACTTTCAGTTAACAGTGAGATTAATTATTGTTTGGACACAGGCAAACAAGCTGCAGATCTGAATGCAGCAGAGCTTCTCTGTGTCTGGTTGGGCCTCAGTGACAGACTGGATGGCACAGGTAGCTGATACCAAACACAATTCATTCTGCATCAATCCTCTGGATTCAACATATTCCTGTGAGAAAACAGGAGCCCAGTCATTTGTCAGAGTCAAATCTTACATAAATATGTGTATAATATCCTTAAGTTATCCAACTACTGAGCATTTTTCCTAAATAATCAATAATAGCACCCTTAGAAATAAGATGGTGTATCTTATATGTTTTTTAAATCCTGCCCAGAGAACATCTAAATGAAATATGTAAGAACTGAAAAAAACTAAGGGACCACACAACTACACAAAATTTCAAATTACATTTTTTTTTTTTACTCCCTCAACGGCATGGTAGAAGGTACTAATTGATGTTAACATTCTATATCTGACCCAAGATATTCCCAATTCCCTCCAAATCCTTAAACCTATAGAGCAATAACGCAGCCAACATTTTGATCTGCTTTAGCCTGGATAAGTCTGGCCTCCTGCCTTATTGAGGCCAGCATTGTTGCGCTCGCAGGCTTCAGGAACAGTGTTAGGGATGATAAATTAGAGGACGTTAGAGAGTTGAAGGCCCTTTGCCCAGTGGAGACAGCCTGTAATACTCAAATTGTCTCTGTGTGCGAGTGGGAGGACGGCAGCGGGAGAAGTGTTCGGCATGGTGGAGCATGGGTCAATACACACAGCCCCCATTTATACCAGGAAGAACCGGCCTGGTTTAACGTGCAGCTGGTAAAACATGAGATCAGACTTGGAATGGAGAAGAAAGCTACTTTAAAAAAAGCCCAATTTAAAGAAAGATGGGAAATGTGGCTTCTGAACCCAATGAAAGGGAGGATAACTAGAAAATGTCAATAAATGTCTGATTTAACCAATAGGAGGTTTTCATGTGGGGGAGACTCATCATGCCGCATTCAGATGTTGCATTTTCCTCCTGTCCACTTATCTGGTGGATTTGTCTCCCGCGTCTCTGGCAAGGCCAAATAGGAGGGCTAAAAAGAGCAAAAGACGTGAGGTAGGCTATACATCAGAGTAACAGGGGGCAACAGAAGACTTGAGCTACCGGAAGCAGGATTAGAGAAATGCCGCCCTAACACCCCCAGAGTATCCATCGCCGTAAACCAACATTAATGCAATGGCATCGGGTGTGTTGATTGACACAGAGGGAGAGAAAGCGAGAAGGAGAGAAATGAAGAGAGCTTGGTAATCCTGCTGAGGATGAACACAGTTTTAATTTCACATTACGCAAGACGAATCCAGCAGGCGAGCAGACTGACGGGCTGAGAAGAGGGGGATTTAATATTACACTGAGAGGAAGAGGGGCACTCTTCTCTGCTGAAGACACCCTGGATGCTTTGTGACAGGGGTTTTACATAAGACAAGGCACTTCTCTCTCATCCTCCCTTGTAGGTGGCATAAGTGGAGCTGTGACTCAGCTGGAGATACTCTCTAAAGCTTTTGGCATTTGTCTGCAGAAAAACATGTCCCCTTTTGTGAAGATATAACAATTCACATAACTCACTAGAGGGGCTGACATTGAAGACAATGTAAAGTACTGTACCATTGTGCTGAACCCATTCTCTCAATGTATTCTGTTCCAATCTGAAAGCTAAGTGCTACATCGGCGACAGGGGACTCAGCATTCCATGTCTGACATACAGTAGGGTGAAGAGGAGAGAATGTTCTTCTGCCTTTGTTACAAAGACGAGAGGGTAGAGTGGGCTCCTCACCTTTAAAGACTGCCTCCCCTGTTGGAGCTAGACTGGAGTTCACCTGACAGAAGTATAACTAAACAGCCAAGTTTTAATGTAGCGTGAGTGAAGAGGAGCTAGTGCCTGGAATCAAAACCATTCACGTTGTGATGGATATGCTTTTCAGGGTGGGAGGGAAGAATTGGTGCTGTAAAATGGAGGAGGGGGAGACTTACCTCAGTGTGCTGCTTGCTGGCTTCTCTTCTGGCAGCCTTCTCCTTCAGTCTCTTCTCCTGTGAGAAAGGAGAGAATGAGTTAAGAGCAATGTCAGTCTAACCAGACTTTGGTATCGTATAGAGCAGTTTAATCCATGCCTTTCAGGGCAAGTTGTTTTTTGGTGAAATGGATGTAATTCATTTCATTGTCAGAGATTCCACGAGAGGATATGCTTTAACTTTTTTGTTCTATGTAGATTTTTATTTTTTTATTTTTTTTATGATGAGTTACATTCTCTGAGAAATTGGCCATGGGTCATAGGAGAGAGGGAGCGAGAGGATGGAAAGAGAGCAGAGTGACAGAGGAATGGTTAGACAGGTCGCAATCAGAGTATCGAGAGGTAGCCACGTCCTTCAGGTGGGAAACCAAACACTAAACAAACTGACATGCAAAACACAGTTCAAAATAAAGCAAACCTCTGCCATCATTAGGCCAAACCTGCACTTTCAGGGAGAACATATAGGGCCCTATAAAATATGTTACATTTTTCATCTTATTCCGCTTAGGTTTTCCCGTAAATTCTGAAATGTCAATTTTTTCAGGTTTTACTCTATTTTTTTACAACAAAACTAAATTATGTTCAATGCTTAAACTACATCAGGAGACCATTTTAGGTCTGAAAAAAAAAGAAGAAAATATTGATTATGGTGTGTAGCTAAGTACACACCTAGCAGGAGGCTGTTATTTAGCTGTGCTTCTGTAGAGCACGTGATGGCAGATTTTTCTAAACAAATATCCTCGATTGACGCAAATAATCATATCATTCTGCAAGGTAAGCATAGGTTACTTTGTAATTAACTAATTTAGTTTTTTGGGGGAAATCCTTTCCATCAACCAGAAGACTGTTTTCATTAGAATCTTCATTAACGGCTACACAAAGTGGAAGACACGCGCACCGCACACACACGCAGAAGCCTCGTGTGCCATTGCCTCTTCAGAAAGTTGCAGGAAATACAAGTCACTGATGCATTTTGTTAATGTCTTTTGATGAAAATGTATTAATTTGCCCAAGTTTAATAAATTTAGTTGATTCCTAAAATGTTTTAATATTGCTGAATTCCGTTATGCCGTCTGCGTTCTCTGCACACGCAGATTTTATATAGGCCCCTACAATATCGGAGGGCTAGCTCCTGGCTCTCATTGGTTTTCAGGCCCATTAGATATGAGCGGTGGCGGAAAGGTGTCTTGGGGGTGTCTAAATAATTTTACAGAGCTAGCGAGGAGCACTAGGCCATGACTAGGGTTGCAAAGGTTCGGAAACTTTCCGGTAAATTAACAGAATTTTCCCGGAAATTTTCCATGGGAAGTTAAGCCAGGGAATATGGGGAATTTTACTTAAATTCATCAAAAAAGAAAGCTTATAACAGTGAACTTTTTTTTGTGGGATACACATAAGGCAATTCTAAGTCTTGTGGCATATTTTGGTTAAACTATCCCCAATTCAATGGAATTGCAACCCTCTGCATGTACAGTGCATTCTTCCATCACAGGTACAGCTGATTCTCAAGACCTGGCACACTAATGAGATGCTATTGAGCCCACACTACCACACTGTCTGAGCCAAGGGCTACATGCTTTCTGGGAAGTTTTGATTACAATACTGGGTGACATAGAATATTTTTTGTTAACTAGTAAATAATAGCCGACAGCAAAGTGGGTTCTAAATTATTTCTAACTTGTTAACATTTTCTGCTAGTTAGTTTTTGCTACCTTGTGGGTTTTAGCTTGCTTGAGCCTGCCATCTGAGGAGTGCACCTGTTTCCATAAATGTTTCATTTTAAAACATTTATCTTACAAAGGAGTTGTTTAATCTAACTGCTTAACTATTTATCTGTACATCGAATTGTTAAAAAAAAAAATATATATATATATATATTTTCTAATCTTTATAGGAAAATGCCAAGGGCACCAGCTGATGTGTGGAGACATTTCACTGCAGCTAATGTAGAAGGAAAATCTGTGTACAATTGCAAATACTGTGCCAAATCATATGTGAAGAATGCAACAACCCTGAAATTTCCATCCCTAACTACAACATTTTCCGACAAGATAGAATTGCCAAAGTGTTGCAATCTACAGCAGAGATAGCCTACAGAGTTCTGTCATCTACTTTTAAAAATCCACCTTTCCAGAAACAAGTCTCTCACTGTTGACGCTTGCTATAGACCACTCTCTGCCCCCAGCTGTGCTCTGGACACCATATGTGAATTGAATGCCCCCCCATCTATCCTGAGCTCGTGCTGCGAGGTGACCTAAACTGGGACATGCTTAACACCCCATCCATCCTACAATCTAAGCTTGATGCTCTCAATCTCACACAAATGATCAATGAACCCACCAGGTACAACCCCAAATCCTTAAACATCGGCACCCTCATAGATATCATTCTAACCAACTTGCCCTCCAAATACACCTCCGCTGTTTTCAACCAATATCTCAGGAATCACTGCCTCATTGCTTGCATCCGTAATGGGTCTGTGGTCAAACGTCCACCCCTTATCACTGTCAAACGCTCCCTAAAGCGAGCAGGCCTTTCTAATCGACCTGGTCCGGGTACACTGGAAGGATATTGACCTCATCCCGTCAGTAGAAGATGCCTGGTTATTCTTTAAAAATGCCTTCTCCACCATCTTAAATAAGCATGCTCCATTCAAAAAAATGTAGAACCAGAAACAGATATAGCCCTTGGTTCTCTCCAGACCTGACTGCCCTTAACCAACACAAAAACATCCTGTGGCGTTCTGCATTAGCATCGAATAGCCCCCGTGATATGCAACTTTTCAGGGAAGTTAGGCACCAATATACACAGGCAGTTAGGAAAGCTAAGGCTAGCTTTTTCAAACAGAAATTTGCATACTGTAGAACAAACTCAAAAAGGTTCTGGGACACTGTAAAGTCCATGGAGAATAAGAGCACCTCCTCCCAGCTGCCCACTGCACTGAGGCTAGGAAACATTGTCACCACTGATAAATCCACTATAACTGAGAATTTCAATAATCATTTTTCTACAGCCGGCCATGCTGTCCACCTGGCTACCCCAACGGCGATCAACAGCCCTGCACCCCCCCTCAGCAACTCGCCCAAGCCTCCCCATTTCTCCTTCACCCAAATCCAGAAAGCTGATGTTCTGAAAGAGCTCCAAAATCTGGTCCCCTACAAATCAGCCCGGGCTAGACAATCTGCTGAAATTGTGGCAACCCCTATTACTAGCCTGTTCAACTTCTCTTTCGTATCATCTGAGATTCCCAAAGATTGGTAAGCTGCCGCGGTCATTCCCCTCTTCAAAGGGGGAGACACTCTAGACCCAAACTGCTATAGACCTTTATCTATCCTACCCTAACTTTCTAAGGTCTTCGAAAGCCAAGTTAACAAACAGATTACCGACCATTTCGAATCCCACCGTACCTTCTCCGCTATGCAATCTGGTTTCAGAGCTGGTCATGGGTGCAGCTCAGCCACGCTCCAAGGTCCTAAACGATATCTTAACCACCATCAAGAAGAGACATTACTGTGCAGCCGTATTCATCGACCTGGCCAAGGCTTTCGACTCTGTCAATCACAACATTCTTATTGGCAGACTAAACAGCCTTGGTTTCTCAAATGATTGCCTCGCCGAGTTCACCAACTACTCCTCTGATAGAGTTCAATGTGTCAAATCGGAGGGCCTGTTGTCCGGACCTCTGGCAGTCTCTATGGGGGTGCCACAGGGTTCAATTATTTGGCCGACTCTTCTCTGTATATATCAATGATGTCGCTCTTGCTGCTGGTGATTCTCTGATGGGTTGTGCCGTGGCGGAGATCTTTGTGGGCTATACTCGGTCTTGTCTTAGGATGGTAAGTTGGTGGTTGAAGATGTCCCTCTAGTGGTGTGGGGGCTGTGCTTTGGCAAAGTGGGTGGGGTTGTATCCTTCCTGTTTGGCCCTGTCCGGGGTTATCATTGGATGGGGCCACAGTGTCTCCTGACCCCTCCTGTTTCAGCCTCCAGTATTTATGCTGCAGTAGTTTGTGTCGGGGGGCTAGGGTCAGTTTCTTATATCTGGAGTACTTCTCCTGTCTTATCCGGTGTCCTGTGTGAATTTAAGTATGCTCTCTCTAATTCTCTCTTTCTCTCTCTCGGAGGACCTGAGCCCTAGGACCATGCCTCAGGATTACCTGGCATGATGACTCCTTGCTGTCCCCAGTCCACCTGTCCGTGCTGCTGCTCCAGTTTCAACTGTTCTGCCTGCAGCTATGGAATCCTGACCTGTTCACCGGACGTGCTACCTGTCCCAGACCTGCTGTTTTCAACTCTCTAGAGACAGCAGGAGTGGTAGAGATACTCTTAATGATCGGCTATGAAAAGCCAACTGACATTTACTCCTGAGGTGCTGACTTGTTGCACCCTCGACAACTACTGTGATTATTATTATTTGACCATGCTGGTCATTTATGAACATTTGAACATCTTGGCCATGTTCTGTTATAATCTCCACCCGGCACAGCCAGAAGAGGACTGGCCACCCCTCATAGCCTGGTTCCTCTCTAGGTTTCTTCCTAGGTTTGGGCCTTTCTAGGGAGTTTTTCCTAGCCACCGTGCTTCTACACCTGCATTGCTTGCTGTTTGGGGGTTTAGGCTGGGTTTCTGTACAGCACTTTGAGATATCAGCTGATGTGTGAAGGGCTATATAAAAAATGTGATTTGATTTGATTTCAGCTCACTGGTCACCATAGCAGCATCCACCCGTAGCACACGCTCCAGCAGGTATATCTCACTGGTCACCCCAAAGCAAATTCCTACTTTGGCCACCTTTCCTTACAGTTCTCTGCTGCCTGTGACTGGAACGAATGACAAAAATCGCTGAAGTTGGAGACTTATCTCCCTCACCAACTTCAAACATCTGCTATCTGAGCAGCTAACCGATCGCTGCAGCTGTACATAGTCTATTGGTACAGTGCCTTGCGAAAGTATTCGGCCCCCTTGAACTTTGCGACCTTTTGCCACATTTCAGGCTTCAAACATAAAGATATAAAACTGTATTTGCGTAGAGATGTGGATCAGGGAATCGCCCGCAGCAAGAGCAACATCATTGATATATACAGAGAAAAGAGTCGGCCCGAGGATTGAACCCTGTGGCACCCCCATAGAGACTGCCAGAGGACCGGACAGCATGCCCTCCAATTTGACACACTGAACTCTGTCTGCAAAGTAATTGGTGAACCAGGCAAGGCAGTCATCCGAAAAAACGAGGCTACTGAGTCTGCCGATAAGAATATGGTGATTGACAGAGTCAAAAGCCTTGGCAAGGTTGATGAAGACGGCTGCACAGTACTGTCTTTTATCGATGGCGGTTATGATATCGTTTAGTACCTTGAGAGTGGCTGAGGTGCACCCGTGACCGGCTCCGGAACCAGATTGCACAGCGGAGAAGGTACGGTGGGATTCAAGATGGTCAGTGACCTGTTTGTTGACTTGGCTTTCGAAGACCTTAGATAGGCAGGGCAGGATGGATATAGGTCTGTAACAGTTTGGGTCCAGGGTGTCTCCCCCTTTGAAGAGGGGGATGACTGCGGCAGCTTTCCAATCCTTGGGGATCTCAGACGATATGAAAGAGAGGTTGAACAGGCTGGTAATAGGGGTTGCGACAATGGCGGCGGATAGTTTCAGAAATAGAGGGTCCAGATTGTCAAGCCCAGCTGATTTGTACGGGTCCAGGTTTTGCAGCTCTTTCAGAACATCTGCTATCTGGATTTGAGTAAAGGAGAACCTGGAGAGGCTTGGGCGAGTAGCTGCGGGGGGGGGGGCGGAGCTGTTGGCCCGAGGTTGGAGTAGCCAGGCGGAAGGCATGGCCAGCTGTTGAGAAATGCTTGTTGAAGTTTTCGATAATCATGGATTTATCGGTGGTGACCGTGTTACCTAGCCTCAGTACAGTGGGCAGCTGGGAGGAGGTGCTCTTGTTCTCCATGGACTTCAGTGTCCCAGAACTTTTTGGAGTTGGAGCTACCGGATGCAAACTTCTGCCTGAAGAAGCTGGCCTTAGCTTTCCTGACTGACTGCGTGTATTGGTTCCTGACTTCCCTGAACAGTTGCTATATCTGTTCTTAGTTCTGCATTTTTTGAACGGAGCATTCTTATCTAAAATGGTGAGGAAGTTACTTTTAAAGAATGACCAGTTATCCACAACTGACGGGATGAGGTCAATGTCCTTCCAGGATACCCGGGCCAGGTCGATTAGAAAGGCCTGCTCACAGAAGTGTTTTAGGGAGCGTTTGACAGTGATGAGGGGTGGTCGTTTGACTGCGGCTCCGTAGCGGATACAGGCAATGAGGCAGTGATCGCTGAGATCCTGGTTGAAGACAGCGGAGGTGTATTTGGAGGGCCAGTTGGTCAGGATGACGTCTATGAGGGTGCCCTTGTTTACATATTTAGGGTTGTACCTGGTGGGTTCCTTGATGATTTGTGTGAGATTGAGGGCATCTAGCTTAGATTGTAGGACTGCTGGGGTGTTAAGCATATCCCAGTTTAGGTCACCTAACAGAACAAACTCTGAAGCTAGATGGGGGGCGATCAATTCACAAATGGTGTCCAGGGCACAGCTGGGAGCTGAGGGGGGTCGGTAGCAGGCGGCAACAGTGAGAGACTTATTTCTGGAGAGAGTAATTTTCTAAATTAGTAGTTCGAAATGTTTGTTTGGGTATGGGTACTGTTTGGGTACTTTGCAGGCTCTCTCTGCAGTAAACTGCAACTCCTCCCCCTTTGGCAGTTCTTTCTTGACGGAAAATGTTATAGTTGGGTATGGAAATCTCAGAATTTTTGGTGGCCCTCCTGAGCCAGGATTCAGACACGGCAAGGACATCAGGGTTAGCAGAGTGTGCTAAAGCAGTGACTTGACTTGGCTGGGTGAGGTAGATTGCTGCTATAACTCGATGACACTTCACATACCTAACCATTTCCTTGGCTCTCTTGTAGAGTGTATCCATTGTTTTCATTGCCATGATGTCCTTTCGGAGCAGATTCAGTGCATGAACAGAACAGCCAATGGGTGTGATGTGAGGGTAGGACTCCTCCACTTTAGACCCAGAAGCCTTCATGTTTGCAGCATTGTCTGTCACCAGTGCAAATACCTTCTGTAGTCCAAGATGACTGCCTTCAGCTCATCTGCAGTGTAGAGACCGGTGTGTCTGTTTTCCCTTCTGTCTGTGCTGTTGTGGAATACTGGTTGAGGAGTGGAGATGTAGTTAATTATTCCTTGCCCATAAACACTTGGCCACTCATCAGAGATGATGATTCTCTATGATTTGCTTGACTTTCACTTGAACTCTGTTGAATTCTGCATCCAGCAAATTAGTAGATAAAGCATGTCTGGTTGGAGGGGTGTATGCTGGGCGAAGAACTTTCAGAAATCTCTTCCAATACACATCGCCTGTGAGCATCAGAGGTGAGCCAGTTGCATCCACAGCTCCAGCAAGACATTCATCAGCATTTATCTGACTACGGTCCTCCATTGAGTCAAAAACACTTCTGATTCCAGGAGGACCATGAGCTGTTGCTATCAATAAGGTGTCTGATTCATCATTTTCACCTCGAATAGAAGTAGAGGGACTTTTGTCAGAGGTTGCTTGTTGTGAGCGCTGAGGGAACTTTATGCACTTGGCCAGACAAGTGCAGTCTGTGCAAATGAGGTAGGATAAGGGAGGTAAGGCAATAAATAGGCCATGGTGGCAAAGTAATTACAATATAGCAATTAAACACTGGAATGGTAGATGTGCAGAAGATGAATATGCAAGTAGAGATACTGGGGTGCAAAGGAGCAAGATAAATAAATAAATACAGTATGGGGATGAGGTAGTTGGATGGGCTATTTACAGATGGGCTATGTACAGGTGCAGTGATCTGTGAGCTGCTCTGACAGCTGGTGCTTAAAGCTCCTCTAGTGACTCCCCATCCCTCATGCGGGAGCGTAATCATCGACTGACACTAATTAGCATAACGCAACAGACATAAATATTCCTAGAAAATATTCCTTTTCATGAAAATCACAAGTGAAATCTATTGAGACACAGCTTAGCCTTTTGTTAATCACCCTGTCATCTCAGATTTTCTAAATATGCTTTACAGCCAAAGCTAGACAAGCATTTGTTTAAGTTTATCGATAGCCAAGCATAGCATTTTGTCCAGCTAGCAGCAGGTAACTTGGTCACGGAAATCAGAAAAGCAATCAAATTAAATCGTTTACCTTTGATGAGCTTCGGATGTTTTCTCTCACGAGACTCCCAGTTAGATAGCCAATGTTCCTTTTTTCCCAAAATATTATTTTTGTATGCGAAATAGCTCCGTTTGTTCTTCACGTTTAGCTGAGAAATCGCCCGGAAATTGCAGTCACGAAAACGTCAAAAAATATTCCAAATTAGCCCCATAATATCGACAGAAACAAACGTTGTTTATAATCAATCCTCAAGGTGTTTTTCAGTAGGACTGATTGGAATAATGGCTACCTCTGTAATTTATGCGAGAATCACTCTGGGAGCCATCAGGTGACCAGTTGCGCAATGTAGCCGCTTACGGGTATTCTTCAACATAAATGCGCAAAACTACGTCACAATGCTGTAGACACCTTGGGGAATACGGAGAAAAAGTTATCTGGTTGATTACCATTCACTGCTCAATAGGGACGCATTGGAACGCAGAGCTTTCAAAAGATGAGTCACTTCCGGATTGGATTTTTATCAGGCTTTCGCCTGCAATATCAGTTCTGTTATACTCACAGACAATATTTTTACAGTTTTGGAAACTTTAGAGTGTTTTCTATCCTAAGCTGTCAATTATATGCATATTCTAGCATCTTGTCCTGACAAAATATCCTGTTTACTACGGGAACGTTATTTTTCCAAAAATGAAAATACTGCCCTCTAGTCACAAAAGGTTAAAGCTAGTGAGGGATATATGAGTCTCCAGCTTCAGTGAGTTTTGGATCAATATTATCGCTTGCACAGTGCTCCTTGGGATGTTTAAAGCTTGGGAAATATTTTTGTATCCAAATCCGGCTTTAAACTTCTTCACAACAGTATCTCGGACCTGCCTGGTGTGTTCCTTGTTCTTCATGATGCTCTCTGCGCTTTTAACGGACCTCTGGGACTATCACAGTGCAGGTGCATTTATACGGAGACTTGATTACACACAGGTGGATTGTATTTATCATCATTAGTCATTTAGGTCAACATTGGATCATTCAGAGATCCTCACTGAACTTCTGGAGAGAGTTTGCTGCACTGAAAGTAAAGGGGCTGAATAATTTTGCACGCCCAATTTTCAGTTTTTGATTTGTTAAAAAAGTTTGAAATATCCAATAAATGTCATTCCACTTCATGATTGTGTCCCACTTGTTGTTGATTCTTCACAAAAAAATACAGTTTTATATCTTTATGTTTGAAGCCTGAAATGTGGCAAAAGGTCGCAAAGTTCAAGGGGGCCGAATACTTTCGCAAGGCACTGTAAATAGCCCACCCATTTTTACCTACCTCATCCCCATACTGTTTTTATTTATTTACTTTTCTGCTCTTTTGCACACCAATATCTCTACCTGTACGTGACCATCTGATCATTTATCACTCCAGTGTTAATCTGCAAAATTGTAATTATTCTCCTACCTCCTCATGCCTTTTGCACACAATGTATATAGACTCTCTTTTTTTTCTTTTTTTCTACTGTGTTATTGACTTGTTAATTGTTTACTCCATGCGTAACTCTGTGTTGTCTGTTCACACTGCTATGCTTTATCTTGGCCAGGTCGCAGTTGCAAATGAGAACTTGTTCTCAACTAGCCTACCTGGTTAAATAAAGGTGAAATAAAAATAAAATAAAAAAAGTGAGAAGAATAAGAGCGCCACAATGAAGCTGCCCAGCAACACCTGTTGGGGTAGTGTTGTCATCATGTTTGACAGTCTCCTGGAAGAGGAGTCACAACAAGAAATGGCCATATCACAGTCTGCCGATATGGACAGCCCCATCAAGAGGATCCTCCTGGATGATGTACAATTGAAGTCGGAAGTTTACATACACCGTAGCCAAATACATTTAAACTCAGTTTTTCACAAGTCCTGACATTTAATCCCTGTCTTAGATCAGTTAGGATCACCACTTTATTTTAAGAATGTGAGATGTCAGAATAATAGTAGAGAGAATGATTTATTTCAGCTTTTATTTCTTTCATCACATTCCCAGTGGGTCAGAAGTGTACATACACTGAATTAGTATTTGGGTCAAACATTTTGGGTAGCCTTCCACAAGCTTCCCACAATAAGTTGGGTGAATTTTGGCCCATTCCTCCTGACAGAGCTGGTGCAACTGAGTCAGGTTTGTAGGCCTCCATGCTCGCACACACCTTTTCCAGTTGTGCCCACACATTTTCTATAGGATTGAGTGGCTTTGTGATGGCCACTCCAATACCTTGACTTTGTTGTCCTTAAGCAATTTTGACACAACTTTGGAAGTATGCCTGGGGTCATTGTCCATTTGGAAGACCCATTTGCGACCAAGCTTCAACTTCCTGACTGATGTCTTGAGGTGTTTCTTCAATATATCTACTTAATTTCTCTTCATGATGCCATCTATTTTGTGAAGTGCATCAGACCCTCCTGCAGCAAAGCACCCCCACAACATGATGCTGCCACAACGTGCTTCACGGTTGGGATGATGTTCTTTGACTTAAAAGCCTCCTCCTTTTTCCTCCAAACATAACAATGGTCCTTATGGCCAAACAGTTATATTTTTGTTTCATCAGACCAGAGGACATTTCTCCAAAAAGTACGATCTTTGTCCCCATGTGCAGTTGCAAACCATAGTCTGGCTTTTTCTATAGCGGTTTTGGAGCAGTGGCTTCTTCCTTGCTGAGTGGCCTTTCAGGTTATGCCGAGATAGGACTCGTTTTACTGTGGATATAGATACTTCTGTACCTGTTTCCTCCAGCATCTTCACAAAGTAATTTGCTGTTGTTCTGGGATTGATTTGCAGTTTTCTCACCAAAGTATGTTCATCTCTAGGGGACAGAACGCGTCTCCTTCCTGAGCAGTATGATGGCTGCGTGGTCCCATGGTGTTTATACTTGCATATTATTGTTTGTACAGATGAACGTGGTACCTTCAGGCATTTGGAAATTGCACCCAAGGATGATTTCTATTTCTGAGGTCTTGGCTGATTTCTTATGATTTTCCCATGATGTCAAGCAAAGAGGCACTAAGTTTGAAGGTAGGCCTTGAAATACATCCACAGGTACACCTCCAATTGATTCAAATGATGTCAATTAGCCTATCAGAAGCTTCTAAAGCCATGACATTATTTTCTGGAATTTTCCAAGCTGTTTAAAGGCACAGTTAACTTAGTGTATGTAAACTTCTGACCTACTGGAATTGTGATACAGTGAATTATAAGTGAAATAATCTGTCTTTTGCCAAAACTATAGTTTGTGGACAAGAAATTTGTGGAGTGGTTGAAAAACTAGTTTTAATGACTCCAACCTAAGTGTATGTAAGTGTATCAGCCTGAAACTTCTGAACCCTATAGCAGTAGCCATTGCACAGATTGAGGGAGACAATGCTATCCTGTCTGATGTTCAGACTCTGCTTGCAGATGTAAGAGAAGAAATCCGTACTGTCCTGCCCACTTCACTGTTGCTCCAAGCAGAGGAAACTGCAGTTCTGAAATACATCAAAAAGCGTGAAGACTTCTGCCTGAAGCAAATATACGCCCGCAGCATGTTGGACCCCAAGTAGGGTAGCCTAGTGGTTAGAGCGTTGGACTAGTAACCGGAAGGTTGCAAGTTCAAACCCCTGAGCTGACAAGGTACAAATCTGTCGTTCTGCTCCTGAACAGGCAGTTAACCCACTGTTCCTAGGCCGACATTAAAAATAAGAATTTGTTCTTAACTGACTTGCCTGGTTAAATAAAGGTCAAATAAAAAATAAATAAGTATGCTGGCAAGAACATCCTGTCTGGTGCAGAGATCAACAAGGCCTATGGTGTCATCACTACTGTGTCTCACAACCTTGGCCTGGATGAGGGCAAGATTCTTGGCAGTCTGGCGAAGTACACTTCCAAGCAAGGGCTTTGGGATGAAGATGCAATATGGCAGTCGTGCCAACAAAACTCATCAGCCACCTGGTGGAAGGGACATTGTGGATCTGAGGCTCTTTCCCCGGTTGCCTCAATCATCCTCAAAATCCTACCAACAACCGATTCAGAGCGCAACTGTCTATTGGAAGGATTTCATTATTTGCAATTATGTCTACTTATGATAAGGTAAAATGTTTATATTTCTGTCTCCATATGATATGGTAAATATATTCAATGCAAAAATCATCTACATTTAAAAGGTATTAATATTCATTATATTTCCGTTCATTCCCATATATTCCCGTTAATTCCCATGGAAAGTTCCACTTCTGAACATTCCACAAAATGTGCAACCCTAGCCGTGACCGAATCAAAATATGGATTTCTACCCTGGCCCAGCCTCCAAACGGTGCAGAAAAGGGTTGAGGGGAAGAGAGAGCGGCAGAGGGTGAGAGATAGCAAGTGCATAAGAAAGGGAGTGGGAGAGAGAACACCAGAGGGAGTCATGACTAACCAATAAGTTAGGGATCCATTAAGATGGTCTGGGGAGAGTAATACCATTTCCCCACTGAGCTGCCCTCCATTAACATGGGCCACGGCCACCAGACTAGTAACTGCCTGCCCATCTAGTTGTCAGTATGCCTCCAGTCACTCTGTCAGCATGCTGTGTGCAGTTACAGTAGCTACAGTGGTCCAGAGAGGTGAGTTGGCTCTCTACTGTAGAAGTATGGGCCAAAAAGTTAAGTTAGAGCTTGGAATTAGAATGATCCCCTTGTCACTGAAGTCAAATGATGACAACAGCGTTTGAGTGGGGCCCTAGCGGAACAGCCAGAAACAGATTGGTAGCTACGTGAGGGGGGATATTTAGAACAACAGCCAGCAAGCCAGTCAGGAATGATTCATGTGCTGGAGCATGTTGCTAATTGATTTCTGGGCCCGCGTCTCAGATTGTCAGAGGCAGCTCGCTGCACAGAAATGAAAATTAATTTTAAAGCGTCTGTTTTCTCATTTACACATCAGCCGTCATCACATCACCCCTTCTTGGTAATGCTCGGCAAGCATGACAAATGAAAGGGACAAGGTTTTAAACACAACAGGTAAGCCTAGTAGACGTGCGGGGGAGTACCTGAGGCACAACTTAATTGTCTAGACAATGGCAACTTAAAAGCATTTCCTAGGTCTAAAGAACAGATATAGGTTTTGATGTACTGTAACCTATACCACTAAAGTGAAACACTAGTAGGGTATTTGGCTTGCAGTAATCTTGAGTTAAAAGGTAATTGTATAGCATAGAGTCTCCCCCCCAAAAATGACATAGACTACTCTGCTAAATTGACTCCATTCCATCCTATACAAGTTTTCTACACATTGTGCAATGTTTAACCTCATCAATATTCACCACAACACACCTGCCTTCCAAAGGCCAGTCATTACTGCCTCCAATCAAGTCATAAGAAAATCACTTCATAAAAGCTAAATAAGGTAGCAACGAGCATGGGGAGAAATATAATTCAGCAGTTAGATAAGCTGAGCAAACTTTCTGCAGTTATTTTAGGACTTTTAGTGGAGAGAAACGAAGCTCACACTTGAACATATTAACTGAACTCCCCAGCCCAATCTCCCGCCGTCTGCCTGCGGGCTCCCAAGCTGTGTGCCAGACTCAGCTATGTCAGTTATTTTCATTTGAGTTCCAACCTGCGATATATCTCGGCTTATAAATATAACCTGGAGTGAGTGGGAGGGACAGGTGCAGCAGGACAGGCTTTGACTTCTCCTCTGGGCAAATCTAGAACACTCGTATCCAAATAGAGTTTGTGCCCCAGTACTATACTAGCGCAAATGTTACAGCTTATACTGCAGTACCACTGAGGCTTTTGAAACAACACTTCTGTGTTTAGACACATTGGAAACTGTTTAGAAATCACAAAACATTTTGACACGTTATTCATAAAGGCTAAAATGGGCAAATCGATATCAATTATCGATCCTTCATGTTTTTTGGCATATACAGTGGGCTCCGAAATGACTGACTACTTTGACAAAGATTGGGAAATATGACTATCAAATCAATTAAAATACTGAGCTATATTGTATGCTCCAAAAATTTGGGAAAATATATTGTTTCATACTAATACAATTTCTCAAATAAAAATATAAAAAATGATTGACAAACCTGTTTTCAATACCTCACCTAGCAAGGATAACAGCACTGAGCCTTTTTCTAAAATGTTATACGAGTTGGAGAACAACATTGGGAGGGATCTTAGACCATTCCTCCATACAGAATTCTTCCATATCCTTGATATCCACCACAATATTTTACAGTAGGTATGGGGTTATTTTCTTTTCTGCTCATGCATTATTTTAATGCCAAACCCACCACCAGTGTGTGGACAAATAGCTCTATTTTCATGTCATCTGACCAAAGCACCAGTTCCAATCGAAGTGGCAATGCTGTTTAGCCAACTCCAGGCGTTTACATTTGTTGGATGACATACGCATCAAAATGAGAATCCATGAACAGAAAAAGACCCCATAAAATATGGTGCTGGATCTTTGATGTTATGGGGCTATTTTGTTCCACTACTCCTGGGGCTCTAGTTAAGGTCTACAGTATCATAAACTTTACCCAGTGCCAGGATATTTTTGCCAAAAATCTGATTGCCTTTGCTAGGAGTCTACGTGGATCTTCCAGCAAGACAATGACCCCAAGCACACATCAAAATCCACAAAAGAAATAGTTATATTTGCCACAAAATTGAAATTTCACAATAGCCATCTCAGTCTCCAGACTTGAACCCCATTGAAAACATGTGGTATGACTTGAAGAGGGCAGTCCATAAGCACTGACAAAAATACAGTGCCTTCAGAAAGTATTCAGAGCCCTCAACTTTTTCCACATTTTGTTACGTTACTGCCTTATTCTAAAATTGATAAAATATTTTTTTTACTCCGCAATCTATACACAATACCACATAATGACAAAGCAAAAACAGGTCTTGAAATTTTTGCAAATGTATTAAATAAAAAATCTTATTTACAGAAGTATTCAGCCCCTTTGCTATGAGACTCGAAATTGAGTTCAGGTGCATTGATCATCCTTGAGATGTTTCTACAACTTGATTGGAGTCCACCAGTGGTAAATTCAATTGATTGGACATGATTTGGAAAGGTACACACCTGCCTATATAAGGTCCCACAGTTGACAGTGCATGTCAGAGCAAAAACCAAGCCATGAGGTGAAGGAATTGTCCATAGAGCAGGGTACCAAAAAATGTCTGCAGCATTGAAGGTCCCCACGAACACAGTGGCCTCCATCATTCTTTAATGGAAGATGTTTGGAAACACCAAGACTCTTCCTAGAGCAGGCCGCCCGGCCAAACTGAGCAATCGGAGAAGGGCCTTGGTCAGGGAGATGACCAAGAACCTAATGGTCACTCTGACAGAGCTCTAGAGTTCCTCTGTGGTGATTGGAGAACTTTCCAGAAGGATAACCATCTCTGCAGCACTCCACCAATCAGGCCTTTATGGTAGTGGCCAGACAGAAGCCACTCCTCAGTAAAAGGCACGAGTGCCCGCTTGGAGTTTGCCAAAAAGGCACCTAAAGACCATAACCATGAGAAACAAGATTCTGTGGTCTGATGAAACCGAGATTGAACTTGTTGGCCTAAATGCAAATGCGTCACGTCTGGAAGAAACCTGGCACCATCCCTAAATTGTCACAATCTGAAATTAGGCAAACTATTACAATTTTAGCAAGCAGGAAATTAGGGAGCAATAACTGCACATTGCACCTTTCATCAAAATCTATTTTTCTGAGCAATTGTATTAGTATAAAATCATTTCCTAATTTTTTTTTTTTAAACATACAATATAGCTTAGTATTTTTGTTATTTATTTTATAGTCATTTTTATCAAGTGTATCAATCATTTCAGACCCCACTGTATAAACACAATACAAGGCCCATAAAGACCACCTAGAGGCTGATAACTATTAAGTCTCCCTATCTGACGGGTTATTGAATTTAATGTGCAGAGCACATTTTGAAGCTTATTGAACGCTTGGCCTTGCTATCGCTTTCATCTGGTTTCCATTGATATCGTACAGCTACAACAGCTGCTTCAAGTCATTCCAGAACCCCATCTGGCCCATGCCTCTCCTCAATCACTGAGGTAATAACCTCCGGGCTGGCAGGCGGGCGTGTGTGTGAGAATGTGTGCGTCTATGAGTTTGTATGCGTCTTTGAATGTGTGTGTATTTGTGTCTGTGCGTATGTGTGAGTGAGTGTGCACGTGTCACAGCTGTGACATTTATTTTCCATACCTGCTGGGTGCAGAGTGGGGAGATTAAGTTAAAGCCTTTAACTGGCTCCATTGACAGTGATACATCTAAACATCCAACCAGGTTGAGGTACCTTAAGGGACCTTGCAGCAGTTACAATTCAGGAAAACATGAAGTCATGCATGTTATTATTATGCGGTTCGTACTTCATTTTCAATACTTGTATTTATTTATTTGTGCAGTCTGTTAGCAGCATGTATCTCTTGTACCTATCTGCAGATAACCATTAGGATAAAACGCTCTCTCTGCACCCTGAAGCTGCTGTATGGGCTAGTATGAGCTACTGTTTTACGATGTGACTGCACTACAGCAGGGCTCTACACTGCCATTTTTTTATAAGGAGCACACAAAGAAATGGACGAGCCCAATGGAAGAAAAAAATATTCAAGGTATTAATGATGGTAACTCGATAAGTTACCATCATCTGTGGTTACCAGGTTGTTAGCTTGCGAGTAGTTTTAGAAAGGCCTGCAACATGGTTTATGAATGTAAAATGCGATATTGCAAATCTGCGAAAGAAAATCATTTGCTTGGTTTGGTCTAAAAATAAGATGTTTTCTCTGTAGTAATGATGCAAGCATAATGGTCACTAATTAGCTTATTCTCTATGGCACAGCGAAGTCATAATTACAACTATTATTATCATCCGGGTGAATTGTTTCTGGTCGCAGTGTAGTGTACTGTCTTACCCTGTGTTTTTTCTGCCTGCTTTTTCTGCTCAACGTTATGTGTTTTTGACTGATCTTTACAGCTGTGCTGCAGTCTTAACCTGTGAGTTTGTTTAACTTGACAGATGTACCACAGTCTTACCCTGTGTTTCTCTTTGACTTTACGTCTGTACTCCAGCTTGTCTCCAGGTACTCTCGGCGCAGCCTCTCTCTGGCCTCCTCCACATTGATGCCAGTTGTGCCATCATCCTCCTCCCCCTCTGTGGCTGGCACAGCCGTCCTCTGGAGCGTTGGCCACTGCTGCACCATCTGGAGAGAGGGGCATTGATCAACACACAGTTAAATTACAACACTGCAACTTTGCCGTCTAATTTTCAGCTGGATGGGAATCAACACATGCACACACACACACACACACACACACACGTTTACCCACACACAAATGAGAGTACATCCACACACACACACACACACACACCACACTATTTAGTGTCCTTAATTGAATTTTCAGCTGGCTGAGCATCAATACACAAAACATCACGTGCCATCTAATTTTGTCTGAGTGAAAAGGCTGTTAGTGAGGTAAACATACTGGTTTGGACATAAAGTGGTCTTCTCATTTAGCTTAGCCTGAAGCCACCAAAACGGGTTATTATTGGATCTGACTCAAAATAAAAATTTGTCGTCAGTAAGAAAAATGTTTGTACAGACATGTCCCTCTTCCGTGAAGACTAATTTGGTGTTGACTTGGAAGTTCCTCTTCAGGACTTTCTTGGCCTCTTTGAACTTTGTCTCTTTTTCAGTCTTCTTCATGGTGTTGCTTTCCTGTGATGAGAGGGGAAATGATCAGAACACTGCATATATGTACATATCAACCTAACACAATTTCACTGCCAATGTAACACCTCATAACATTGATCATGTTGAAACGGTCTGTCCCTGCTGATCTCGGCTAGAGGTAGCTAGACAGTAGGTCAGCAGACTGGAGACTCAGGAATGCTGACAAAGACAAATTCACAGAGAACCACCAGTACTGTCCACTCATTGATTGCTTCAGCAAATTAACTGTGCAACAAAATGAAATTCCTAGCCCCTGAGAGGGTAGTTTTGCCATTTATTTTGGTAGTAAAGAATAGAATTATCAAATTGTGTCAAAACTATTTACTTACAGGGCAGCTGGCCTGTCCTCTGAGGTAGAAATCAAGACTAAGGTCAGTGGTACACTATAGTTATAATAAAACCTCTGCATTCTGGAACATTGATTCAAGAAATGTATGCATTTTCCATTGCTCCTCTAATTAGGATCTGTGCCAAATCCAACCTGCAGGCTTTACAGTGCTGCAACATCAAACAACATTCCAATGTTTGCCCAGATAACAGATCATCTCTGGTTAAGCACTTGACAAGGACACTAGACATAACATAAATGAAGGGAATCTTTCACTCCTGATTTGCTGTTCCGCAACAGCGATTATTCCCTAGGAATTATTCAGTGCAAACAACCCATTTTGTTGTTGTAGTCAAAGCAGAGGGTAAACCAACTTTCCTTGGCACATTCCAGCATATATTCTCTCGTATCCAGAGTGATAGAGAGCGCTCTTGCCTAGGGTGTTAATAAAACAAGCCCTTGGAATATGACTTAAGTTTAACGAGCAGTAGACTCTGCTGAGTCGGCACTTGGAAGGAGGCATAATATTAGTGACGAGACAAAAAGTATATATAGTTACATATGGGGATATTGTTTTTGACGATTTATCAGATCGACAATATCTCTATATTTTTTAGCTAGTTGGCTAGTTACCTGCACCAAAGGGCAGTATTTTTCTTTCCTAGCTTGTTTTCCATCTTTTTAAATAGGGAGCCAATTTGTTTTCAGCTCTTTGTTTTCTCATGACTCTCTTTTCCCCCTGCAGCAGACATATGGTGAACAATATGTTCGGAACATCGAATTGAATAAAATCACATTATCGGCACTTAACTATCTTGATAATATTGTATCGTGGGGTACTTGGCAATTCCCAGCCCTAATAAATACTGCATGCCTGATTATGTTTTCACATCAGAATGACCCACTACACAATTTATGTCGGTGTGCTCGCTCAACCATATATTGAAGTATTTGGTCTCAATTGGCGAGGTTGTGCATTTTATGGTTTAATAACTGAAGTCATCCCTCCCTTGGGGACATTGATCACCATCTTCAATTAGAAATAACCGATGTGAGCATTTGATAGAGAGAAAAATGTGATTCAAAAGGATGTGGCATAAATATGAAATAATGGCCATCATGCTGGGAATGTTGTCATACTGAAAGATATTCAATTTCCCCCAAACCAAGAAATAATTGTTAATTCTCTCACTATACATGTATTGAAGGTAATCTCAGAAAAATTGAGAGAAAAACTTCCATTGCATTTCTATACATTTTGTTCTGCTGACAAACATAGACTCAGCCAACAGAAGTTAGTGCCATACATTTTGAGAGCCCTATTCAAAGCCACAGCAACCAGTCGGAATACATTAAGGAACAAAATGAACTGCTCTGCACAACAATGGACACTAGCAGGCTACCGGAGCAATACAAGAATGTGAGGCAGATGCAAGGACGTGTGTGTGTGTGGGGGGCCGGGGGGGGGGGCATTTGATTCATTCCGTCAGCAAATGAAACAACCTGTGGCAAAACTCACTTCATAAACCTAGTGAGGTGAGCACATATTTAGTGATACATGACAACAACAGCTCCGCTCTGTCCCAACTCTCTTGTCAAAACATATCAGTAAATGTTACTCCCCCTCCTGCCCCAGTTTCTATCTCCCCACTGAGAATCTAAATTGGGAGGTGGAGTTAGGAATTACCTAGCCCACCCTGTTTTAATAAGCTCTTTCCCACTGGAGGCGCAGTCTCGCCGCTATTCTGAACGAGTCAATTCAATCTCTTTGGGTGTGAAGTTATTGCACTGCATTTCTATGGCAAAATTATGGGCCCCGTCGAAAAGAGGAAAGACCAATTTGATTAGAAATCCAATATCAGCGGATTCCACAAAGGGGCATGGCTTTCTGTATGCATTTGAAAAGATAAGGAGATAGGAGCCACAAAGTCAAATCTTACCCCCCCTTCTTTATTTCATCAGCTTAGGAAAAAAAGGACTGTGAGAAATGTTTGATCCCGATTTAAGAGCACGTGCTCTACTTCACCTTTGGAGTAAGCAAAAGCCCAGTATTCCAGTGCATGTTGCTCTTTTCTTGCGAGTTCAAATGTTCTCAAGGTTTGGTACCTGGCAGGTTGGCTTTTTGAATGGGAGGGACATTGAAACAAATTCTTATAGTTAAGATATCGTTATAAGCATTTTTTAAATGTATTTAGCACTTTTAGTTAGGCAAGGACAGTAAACAAACTTCAATATGGATTCAGGTTAAAACAAGAATGTACTCATAATGAAATGTGATGATTAGACACATCATAGTAGAGGGTAAGTAAAATCTTGGAGGTGATTTATTGCTTGTTCCATCACTAGACAGTTGTGCGTTGAGGAGCATTCCTCAACACCGGTGCTGACATTCATGCCGGTCCTGAAATGAATGGCTGAGGGACAATTAATGGATTAGAGTGAGAATCAGATGCTCAGTCAATCAATGAAACAATCAATCATTCAATAAATGGGCCAGACCAAACACAACTGTCAATAGGGGGGAATGGGGGAGTCAACACATCCTCAGAGGACTTAGCATTATACAAAAGGTGAGTCTTTATGGTCAGAGTTTGAGCATTCTTTCTTTTCGCTCTTAATAATTATAAAGTAAAGGAGAGGAAGAGAGAAATTAACTAACTCGACTGAGAAGAAAAGTCCTGAGGCTCAGTGTCAAACTGTTTCATCACATTAGCTAAATGCCAGATTGACAGTAATAGTTCTCTAAAGCACTTGCTTGGGAAACAAAACAGAGCATACACCAGGCATTTAAAGCAGGTACTTATTAAGTTACATCAACAACTCTATAACTTTTGAAAAAACACCAATAGACTGAAAAAAGAGCAGAGAGGACCCCAGATGGTAGCATAACAATGTACCCATCTGGAATTAACTCAGTCTTCAAAACATTTGATCACAAACGGTATCAATCGGAAAACAAAAGTTAAAAGGAGAATAGAAACAATATCCTAAGGCCATTTTACAAATAGTAAGTGAGCCAGAGAAAATTAATATGGATAGAAACATGTGGAAATTGCAAGATTATGTTATAATGCTTGTATTGTATTATAATGGTTGTTTTATTCGACAGAATAGAGTATTCTGTTAACTATTGTGTGTGTTTTACTGAGGAGGGCCTTTGTGAGATAGCACTGACGGAGGAGATTTACGATGTCTTTAGGTGATAAAACCTAAAGAGCATTCCAGATAACATGAGGTAATATTTTTGTGCTATACCGTACCAGGGTGAGACGGTTCCAGTTTGGAGTAGGAGGACCAGACACTGGTCTTTACAATGAAAACTGTTGACACAACAGTTGCTGTCTGCTATGTATTATAGATACCTTTCATACAAATCTTAACCTTGTGACCATTCTATGTATCTGTTGTTCGTCGTGTAGGTTGCGAGGGGTGTATCTTGGCTATAAAAGATCTTTGTACTTTTGTGTTGTCACTTTCAATGGTTCATTAGAAATGGCACATCATTGAAAGTCATTGCTATTGCAAAGCTTATTATTAAAGATGTAGTTTGACTGGTGTGTGAAGTTTGTCTCTCTCCTAATTTTGTAATACAGAAATTAACCACAACAAACATTACCCCAGGTAAACAATAATCATGTTTTACCGTATACCGGGGTATTTTGAAATCTAAGATGTCAAACAAATTATATCCAGCTCAGGGCTCCAGACATGCATTTGGTTTGCTAATTTGATAGCTTCAAGCTTCTTGGTTACAGCATAAATTGTTTGGTGCATCCCCTTAACTATTAAATATAAATTGTTTTGAATTAGCGCCCCTTGTGTGCACTTCCGGTAATACAGTATACCCCAATATGGTATCAAATCTAATCAAATGTTATTGGTCACATACACATGATAAGCAGATGTTAATGCGAGTGTAGCGAAATGCTTGTGCTTCTAGTTCCGACAGTGCAGGAATATCTAACAAATAATCTAACAATTCCCCAACAACTACCTAATACACACAAATCTAAAGGGGCGAATGAGAATATGTACATATAAGTATATGGATGAGCGATGGCCGAGCGGCATAGGCAAGGTGCAATAGATCATCTGTCTTAGAAGTAAATATTTACATGCGTCTGTTAGCATTTACCTATCATCTGCTATGGGGATTCCTTAGTACTTGTTAGCATTCTGGTAATTTACGTCTTTGGGGCTTCTTTTTTCATTTGAAAATATTTTTCCACGAATTGTGTGCACTACCGGGAATCACATATATCCCAAGATGGCACAGGCACAGTATGAAGCATTGGAGGACCATCCTACTCTGTGAATTTCATAATAATAGTGAAACATTAAAAAAGTTATTATTTTTAGATAAAACATATTCACGTTTTACCAAATCATTGATTAAAACACTTTTGCAATTAAGGTCTACAGTAGCCTCAACAGCACTGTAGGGTAACATCATGGTTTAGCCGGAGGACAGCTAGCTTCCGTCGTCCTTTGGGAATATTGGCTCTCACCCCCTTCCATCGACATACACATTAATTATGACAACTTCCGGAGGACATCCTCCACCTTATCGGAGCTCTTGCAGCACGAACTGACATGTTGTCCACCCAATCAAAGGATCAGATATTGAATCTAGTAGTGAAAGCATAAGCTACAGTTAGGTAACACTGCAGTGCATAAAATTTGGTGAGTTAAACTATTGTCTTTCTCACCGAGTTAACAGTTTTGAACAAGTTAATGTTTTCAAAAACAGAGAGAGCTTGCTATATTCCTTTTTTCTCACTTTCACAGCTAGCAAATGCAGATACTTAGTTTAGCCTACTCAAACACCAGGCTCAAACAGAGGGATGCTATGTATGTTAGACTCTCAGACCATGAGAAAAAGATTCTCTGGTCTGCTGAAACCAAGATTGAACTCTTTGGCCTGAATTCCAAGTGCAAAGTTTGGAGGAAACCTGGCACCATCCCCATAGTGAAGCATGGTGGTGGCAGCATCATGCGGTGGGGATTTTTTCAGCACAGGGACTGGGAGACTAGTCAGGATCAAGGGAAAGATGAACGGAGCAGAGTACAGAAAGATCCTTGATGAAAACCTGCTCCAGAGTGCTTAGGCGAAGGTTCACCTGACAACAGGACAACGACCCTAAGCACACAGCCAAGACAACGCAGGAGTGGCTTCGGGACTTGTCTCAATGTCCTTGAGT
Source organism: Oncorhynchus kisutch (assembly GCF_002021735.2). NCBI lineage: Eukaryota > Metazoa > Chordata > Actinopteri > Salmoniformes > Salmonidae > Oncorhynchus > Oncorhynchus kisutch. The sequence goes on from NC_034201.2 coordinate 27,363,316, forward strand.
GGACCAGCCAGAGCCCAGACTTGAACACGATCCAACATCACTGGAGAGACCTGAAAATAGATGTGCAGCGACGCTCCCCATCCAACCTGACAAAGCTTGAGAGGATCTGCAAAGGGTAATTGGGAGAAACTCCCCAAATACAGGTGTGCCAAGCTTGTAGCATCCTACCCAAGAAGACTCAAGGCTGTAACCGCTGCCAAAGGTGCTTCAACCAAGTACTGAGTAAAGGTTCTGATGACTTATGTAAATGTCATGTCAGTTTATTTTTAATACATTAGCAAACATTTCTCAAAACCTGTTTTTGCTTTGTCATTATTGGGTATTTTTTGTGTGTAGATTTATGAGGGGGAAAGGATGTAACGTAAAAAAACAAATGTGGAAAATGTCAAGGGGTATGACTACTTTCCCAATGCACTGTATTGTATGTTATTTTTAGTATTTGTTTTATTATTTGTAATTCAGTTTATTTACATTTTAATTGAATTGATCTTATCTTTAACTCTGCATTGTTGGAAATGGACCCATAAGTAAGCATTTCACTGTTAGTCTTGAAGCATGTGACAAATCAAATGTTACTTGATCTGATTGTGAACAAGTGCTTCCATGTTATTTTTATTTAACTAGGCAAGTCATAAAAATAGCAAATTCTTATTTACAATGACGGCCAATCTCCCGCCGGCCAAACCCTCCCCTAACACGGACGACGCTGGGCTAATTGTGCGCCGCCCTATGGGACTCCCGATCTGTCCTGTTCTCTCTGCTACCGCATGGCAAGCGATACCGGAGTGCCAAGTCGAGGTCCAAAAGGTTTCTAAACAGCTTCTACCCTCAAGCAATAAGACTCCTGAATAGCTAATCAAATGGCTACTCAGACTATTTGCATTGTTGTCCCCCCACCCCACTCACCCACTCTTTTACCCTGCTGCTACTCTAGTTATTATCTATGCAGTCACTTTAACTCTACCTACATGTACATAATACCTCTACCTACCGGTGCCCCCGCACATCGACTCTGTACCGGTAGCCCCTTGCTACTGTTATTTTACTGCTGCTCTTTGACTAGGTTATTATAATTTTTTACTTATCTATGTAACTGCATTGTTGGTTAAGGGTTGGTTAAGGGCTTCTAAGTAAGTATTTCACTCTTAAGGTCTACACCTGTATTATTCAGAGCATATGACAGCACAAATTTGATTTGGTTGTGACACAGCCTGGGAACGAGCCAGGGTCTGTAGTGAAGACTCTAGCAATGCAATGCAGTGCTTTAGACCGCTGTGCCGCTCGGGAGGCCTGTATGTGTTGTATGATTTATGTTTTTTTTGTCTTGCATTGTGTTTGTTTGTGAATATCAGTTCCTTTTTGAAAGATTGTTTACATTAACATTTTGTTTAATAAATAAATAAAATAAAAATACTATATAAGCCTATAGAATACCATCTCTATGATAAAGCTAGGCCTAAACCTTCTCCATTTGGGAGAGACCTACAACGCGATGTCCAAGGGTATTTGGGTTTGGCAGGAGACGGTTTCTTCTCAAAGTAAGGGTGTGAGAGGACGACAAGGATGCAATTAGCATAATGGAATTGCCATGCGGTTAGTTTCCAATGAAAGGTGTCATTTGACAAAGAGGACTGTCAACGGACTTATGTCCTTCCCTGAGATTGTTATTGCAGGCTGAGGGGGCTGCTCTCACAAGATTGCCTCAATCAATCTCATACTCACAAAGCTACATTTAAAAGGACACAATGAAGGATGTGTTATTATGTTAGGCTATCACCACCTCAAAGACCAAAAATAAATGATGGCATCCACGTGTGAAGAAAATAATTAGTTTATTTTACGTTATCCAATGATGGAGTATACAAAAACCCTGATTAACCCTAACGTTTTTGGTTAAACCATGAAATTAGTAGAATGGTATGAATATGCTCGATACCTTGTACCAGAAGACGGCAGTCATTGACATGATTGATATTTTAAAACATCAATACCACCCACAACGTCAATACCACCCATAATTCTTGAAACACTATCTGAAGGAGCTTCTAAGCCCCTCAGGGGCAGGATAAGGCCAGTGACAGTAGAAATGTTGGGTGCTTTCTGTTTCTCCTGGTACTGTGACAATTTCAGAGGCAATTGAGCTGAACAGACCCTGCCAGCTGTATTGAAAAATTGGGGTGACGGGTGAAGTCACCCGGATGTCGATAGAGGAGATGAAAGCATCCCCAGGCATAGCGTCCAGACCGCGATAGTGACAGTGTCACAAATCAGCCTAATTATTGTCACATGCTGGAGGTGAAGTATATGGTCTGAAGAGTAGACAGGTATTTCAGGGAGAAAAAGCTTCTCTAGGAGTCTGTGTAAACTGACAGTTGGCAAGTTTTTTGGGGGTACTCATTATAACTCGTGTTGAAAGTTGACCTGAATAAGTTAAGAAATTCCTCTATATTATAAACCATTTCTCCCCTAGGCAAACAAAGACATGTTCATTTTAATGATTTCATATACAATGGCCCTAAAAGACCCTTAACTGACCCCCGTCCTCTCATAAGCCTCTCATGAGACTGTAGATAGCCACATTTATCTAGAGTATTTCACTGAATCTATAGTGATGAAGAGCAAAAAATAAAATCTTCCTCCCCCATTTGAAGACAGTGAATCATGTCTGACAAGAAAAGCACCACTCCGCAGCCTCCCACACTCTAGCTGAAGGCACACTACAGCAGCTGTGACTCTGCCACCTACAGCATATTATTATCCCACTGCAGAGGAGTCAATGAAAGAGATAGCCGGAGATGGCTAAACTCACCCTGACCTCTATTCAAACACTCTTCTTCTCCAAACTGTTTCTATCGTACGGCTGTCATTTTTTTGCGGGAAAACCAGGATGTTATATTCCCAACTTCACATGGGAGCTAGCCCAAATTGTTTGCCTCAAGGTGCACAGTAACTCTAAATATAAGCAACAAATAGCTTGGAACAAACCATTTTCCTCCAGGAAAAACTGAGCATTTCAATCAGCCCACTCCAATTCCTGAGAAAGGGGCAAAAAGGTAATAAGCTGAGTCACACAAGTGTGCACTTGTGTAGGGGTTTAAGAGCTGTAGCTGCCTACACCTCACTTAACAGACAGTTTAGTCTCAGCCATTTAATTATGTTATAAGCACATCACCCAAACCAGAGTGATTACTGTGATGAGGTCACCACTTCAGCATCTACATCCCCTGCTAAGGGACATACCTGTAGGTGGGCACTCAGCGCAAACAGTGATTTACCGGTTCTCTCTCCAGCAGAGAGGAACCATCTGGCCAAAATGAAATCTTACATGAACTCGTATCCATCCACTGCCAGGTGTGTGTAGACTGGAGTCATTAAGCCTTCTGGAACATGTTGTACCTAACTTTGATGGAAGTTTAATAAACAACAGAACTCTACAGAAATGCAAGGCAAAGCCAGGCTGAAGCACACCAAGCGCCAATGACTCAGGGCATCGCATATGAGACAACGACATTGCAAGTTGGCAACTCCGTAGAAAACAGATGGTTGGAGATGGGCAATAATTGAACCGCTTGTCAAACTGGAGACTACAGACGCATGCAAAAAAAAGTCCACAATCCCTTGCAAAGTTCACATTTTGCTGCCTTAAAATTTTTATCTCAAAAGGAAATACATTCTATTTATTTCATACCAATCTACACAAACTAGTCCACAAGTCTAAGAAAAAATTATTACAAATATATAGATTTAAGGTTTTCTAACTAAGATGTCTTGATTGTGTGTTTTCACAGCTCAGAGTTAATACTTGGTGGAAGCACCTTTGGCAGCCATTATAACTTTGAAAAATAAAACTATAACCCAGGGTTAGGGTTTCCTCTAACTTTTTACCTGGGATTTGCTCCTTTCATATTTATTTTGATCCTAACAAACTCCAACCAGTCTCTGCCGGTGACAAGCATACCCATAAAATGATGCCTCCACAACAATACTCCAAAATACATTGTATTGGATTTGACCCAAGCCTGAAGTTTTTAATTTAGGCCAAAAAGTTCATTTCTTTGCCATGTCGTCTTGCAGTATTATTTAACAGACTCGTTTGCAAACAGAATGGATAATTTGGAGTGGACTTTTTTAAACACAGGCTTAATTCTTTTCACTTTGTCATACAGGCCAGTAATGTGGAGGGAATGCAATGTTGTTTACCCTCTGCATTATCAAGCATTGCGGTGGCAACATCATGTTATGGGTATGCTTGTCGCCGGCAGGGACTGGGGAGTTTGTCAGGGTCAAAAGAAACATCAAAGGAGCAAAGCCCAGATGAGAAGGTAGAGGAAGCCCTACTGCCTCAGTCTTCTAATACCTAACCCTGGAGAAGAGTTGTATTTTTCAAAGTTGGGATAATTACCACCCCCTATCCAAAAATATATTATATTCTGTGCAAGGGGTGTTTAGACTTTCATCTGGCACTGTATAACAGTGCCTTCAAAAACCCCAGGCTGAAGTGATGCCGCAACACTGCGATGCAGTACCTTAGGACCGCTGTGCCACTCGGGATGCTGTACAATAATAGTTTTTAACATGATTTTTGAATGACTTGCTCATCTTTGTACCACACACATATGTGTAAGGTCCCTCAGTTGAGCAGTGAATTTCAAACAGATTCAACCACAAAGACCAGAGAGGTTTTCCAATGGCTCGCAAAGGGCACCTATTGGTAGATGGGTAAAAATAAAAAGCAGAAATTGAATATCCCTCAGATTGCTGAAGTTATTAATTACACTTTGGAAGGTGTATCGATAAACTCAGTCACTACAAATATACAGGCATCCTTCCTAAATCAGTTGCTGGAGAGAAAGGCAACAGCTCAGAGATTTCACCAGGAGGCCAATGGTGACTTTAAAAACAGAGTTTAATAGCTGTGATGGGAGAAAACTGAGGATGGATCAACAACAATGTAGATATTCCGCAATACTATCCTAAATCGACAGAGTGAAAAGGAGGAAGCCTGCACAGAATCAAATACATGCATCCTGTTTGCAACTAGGCACTAAAGTAATACTGCAAAACATTTGGCAAAGCAATACATGTTTTGTCCTGAATTACAAAGTGTTTTACTGGATTTTCCCCAACATATTACTGAGTACCACTCTCCATATTTTCAAGCATGGTGGTGTCTGCATCATGTTATGGGTATGCTTGTAATCATTAAGGATTGGGGAGTTTAACAGAATAAACAAAAATAATCAGAATAGAACTAAGCGCAGACAAAAATCCTAGAGAAAAACATGGTTCAGTCTGCTTTCCACCAGACAGGGAGATGAATCTTTAAGAAGATAACAATAACCTAAAAACACAAAGCCAAATCTACACTGGAGTTGCTTACCAAGAAGACTGTGAATGTTCATGAGTGGCCTAGTTACAGTTTTGACTTAAGACTGCTTGAAAATATATGGCCAGACCTGAAAATTGTTGTTTTGCAATGATCAGCAACCAAGATGACAGAAGAATTTAAAAATAATAATAATAATAATAATAATAATAATAATAAGGCAAATGTTGCACAATCCAGGTGTTTCACAATCTTACTGATTTACCCAGAAAAACTCTCAGCTGTAATCTCTGCCAAAGGTGATTTAAACACGTACAGTTGAAGTCGGAAGTTTACATACACCTTAGCCAAATACAGTTAAACTCAGTTTTTCACAATTCCTGACATTTAATCCTAGTAAACATTCTCTGTCTTAGGTCAGTTGGGATCACCACTTTATTTTAAGAACGTGAAATGTCAGAATAATAATAGAGAATGATTCATTTAATGTTTTATTTCTTTCATCACATTCCCAATGGGTCAATATATCTTGAGATGTTGCTTCAAAATATCTACATAATTTTCCTTCCTCACGATGCCATCTATTTTGTGAAGTGCACCGGTCCCTCCTGCAGCATAGCACCCCCACAACATGATGCTGCCACCCCCATGCTTCACGATTGGGATGGTGTTCTTCGGGTTGCAAGCCTCCGCTTTTTCCTCCAAACGCAACGATGGTCATTATGGCCAAACAGTTCTATTTGTGTTTCATCAGACCAGAGGACACTTTAAAAAAAAGTATGATCTTTGTCCCCATGTGCAGTTGCAAACCGTAGTCTGGCTTTTTTATGACGGTTTTGGAGCAGTGACTTCTTCCTTGCTGAGAGGCCTATGTCGATATAGGACTCATTTTACTGTGGATATAGATACTTTTGTACCCGTTTCCTCCAGCATCTTCACAAGAACCTTTGATGTTGTTCTGGGATTGATTTGCACTTTTTGCACCAAAGTACGCTCATCTCTAGGAGACTGAATGCATCTCCTTCCTGAGCGGTATGACCGCTGTGTGGTCCCAGGGTGTTTATACTTGCGTACTATTGTTTGTACAGATGAACGTGGGACCTTCAGGAATTTGGAAATTGCTCCCAAGGATGAACCAGACTTGTGGAGGTCTACAATTGTTTGTCTTAGCTGATTTCTTTGGATTTTCCCATGATGTCAAGCAAAGAGGCACTGAGTTTGAAGGTAGGCCTTGAAATACATCCACAGGTACACCTCCAATTGACCAAAATTATGTCATTTAGCCTATCAGAAGCCTCTAAAGCCATGACATCATTTTCTGGAATTCTCCAAGCTGTTTAAAGGCACAGTCAAGTGTATGTAAACTTCTGACCCACTGGAATTGTGATACAGTGAATTATAAGTGAAATAATCTGTCTGTAAACAATTGTTAGAGAAATGTCATGCACAAAGTAGATTTCATAACCGACTTGCCAAGAAATGTGTGGAGTGGTTGAAAAACAAGTTTTAATGACTCCAACCTAAGTGTATGTCAACTTCCGACTTCTGCTGTACTGACTCAGGGGGTTGAATACTTGTATAAATCAAGATAGTGTTTTACTTTTCATAGATTTAAAAAAATATTTTTTAACAAAGGTTTGACTTTTTCTACCATTTTGTGTAAACAGTAGTTATTTATTATATATATTGTAATCCCACTATGTAAAACAGCAAAATAAGGGAAAAAGCCAAGTAGTGTGTATACTTTTTGAACGAAATGTACTGTATATACTATAGCCATTTGGGTTTCCACAACTAGTCATTTTAGCAAAAATTTTCGGAACTATTTTCTTACCTTTTGCACCATTTTTCTACTAAACTTTTAGTTTTTTTCTTACTGTAAGCTATTACATGTCGCTGTGGAGAATAACATGAAGTAATTGTGTCATGTATAACATGTTCAGTAACTTAAATGCAACGGGAGTAATATATTTTCTTAATCATGGTTCTGGGGATCCAAAGGGTTGCACATTTTAGTTTTTGCCCTAGCACTCACTACACACCTGATTCCACAAATTAAAAGTTTGATGAGTTGATTAGTGGAATCAGGTGTATAGTGCTAAGGCAAAAAGGTGCACCCCTTTGCGGCCCCAGGATTAAGAAACACTGGTTTACAAAAAACTGGCACCACAACAGCCCGGACCACCTCACCTCATCATCTTGGTCTACCTCCTCCAGACTGAAGACATCTTTTCTTTTCACTGTCAGAAGGTCCTAGTCCCTCAGATCTTTATCCTCCTCTTCATCTGGACCAAAGAAGAGACCCTTAGGCCCAAGCTGTAACTTTTCCACACCCGCAACCACCTCCTCCTCTGAGTTTTGGGACTGGGCCCATCTCCTCTGAGCTGAGCCTTGAAGCTCTTCAGTTCTTTCTCGTCCTCCTCTTCAGACTCGGCCACCTTTCCCTGCCTGCTATTCTGCCCAGGGTCTGCTCTCTGCTTTTGAGCTTTGTTGAGAAAACGCACCCGTGGAGCAACAGCGAGGCCCAGAGAACTATCAAGAGTGCCAAAAGGGAGAAGACGATGACAAGTTACACATTTTCTGAAATGTTATGTTAATTTACGGATTTAGTCATAATTGCTATTGATAGGTGATAATGATTGACGATGATTTCATCATGTCATGGTCCAAAAAGGCTTAAAATAGCTAGCGATGGCCAATTCAGCTCAAGCTAAGCAAGTATGAGGGGGGATGACACAGCTTCTTCTAATGATGCCCCAGATCATATAATCTTTATGTTATGTATGCTCTATAAAGAACAGTGTGCATAATGTAGGGTTTCCAATCATAAATGCATATTTTGACCAATGGGTCAAATATGATAATTGTGTAGTTAATCCTCTAAGAAAACCAATGGTCCAAACCTCATGTCTCTATTATAATCCTTTCAGAATAGTTTTTACCCTCATAAAAATTACTTGGGTGACTAAATCAATAGAGGTCAGAGAAAAAATATTAATGGAACGTTTTATAGAATATCACAGTAGCAGGACATAGAAATATCTACTGCATGAAGTAATCAACTGCATATATTTTAGGGCAGACCATGAAAATTTACCATTAAATGGTAAATTACCATTGACCATTAAATTTAATCCAGCCCATGTTTCTTAAATCATTAATAGCAATTAAATGTACCACACCTATAGGTGACTACGTTTATACCCCAATGAAATATTAGTGCTACAACTTTTACATGTCTATAGCATCGCGTCAGCTAGGCTGGATGCTGTGTGAGAATTAAGGCCACCTGACAGGTGCACCGTTTAAAATCGGCATCTTCTCGAATCCGGAGGACATAAGAGGCAAGACAGTGATTTTTAGACATAACATGTAGTATTTACATATTTTAGTACATGTTTTTCATATTAAAACGAAATTCCTGTTCTTTTAAAAATATTTCTCAGAAAACAAGCATCTCTTTGACATGTCAACAGAGCACTGGGCGTACTGCGAGCATCATATTTTCAAAGCATTTAATTCAGCTTGTGTCATGCTAATTTAGCTTTTTGTAATCTGCAGAAACAACTTTTAAGACCTCCACCACATGTATGATTCAGAACATGAAGACTAAAATTTGCCTTGGTAAAATGTATTTTGTAACACAAGGAAGTGTAATATAGCCTGCTGCATGCAGTGTGTGCATTGCTGCGGTTATAATGTGAGGAAATGGCTGAATAGTTTATAAATATTGTAAGCTAAACTTTCTGATCTGCTGCATCAGCCTCATTGCTTTTAAAATGTTTTATGATGTGAGTTGTTGTATTACATTTGGGATCTATCGCATCCCACAACTGTCCCAGATGGTTTGGAATATTTATTTATTTCCTCACACAGAAGGACAATAGAATAGGTCAACTTTTTCGTACTATAGGGGATAGTAGATTGACATAGGCTAGTGCTTTTGCTGTTCGTCAGGTCTACTCATCTTGTTGGCTAACGAAAAGTAAACGTAGACCGTTCTAAAATCTGTAATATGCGCATCCGAATTCGAAAAGGACACGCGCAATTGGGTCTTCACTTGTAGCCTACTCCGGAGCTGAGATAGAAGCCTGTGAGAAAACAAGATCACGTGATGGGCATTGGCTAATATGAAATTAGATATCTGAGAGAGCCATGTAAGGTGCTTTGGAACACGCAGTATAGAGAAGGGATTTATAATTATTATCATTGCAGCCAATGGTAGCAAAGGGCATGGAATTTTTTTTAGGGAGCAGTGGCCACACTAAGGGCTTGTCAAGTTGTGAATGAGAGACTGATGAAGTGTGTGCATTCTGTGCAAGAAACATAGCAGAGCTTATGCCTTTCATGCAACTATTTCAAATCATTAGTCGCATCATGCAGCCTTAGAACGTATAAAAAATCCAAACATACATGGCATTCAGAAAGTTTTCAGATCTCTTGACATTGTCCAAATTTTGTTCTAAAATGGATGAATTGTTTTTCTTCCTCAATCTACCCACAATACCCCCTAATGACAAAGCATAGTTTTTTTACACATTTGCAACAAAAAAAACAATCACATTTACATAAGTATTCAGACCCTTTACTCAGTACTTTGTTGAAGCACCTTTGGCAGTGATTACAGCCTTGAGTCTTGGGAATGACGCTACCAGCTTGCCACACCTGTATTTGGGGAGTTCCTCCCATTCTTCTCTGCAGATCCTCTCAAGCCCTGTCAAGTTGGATGGGGAGCGTTGTTGCACAGCTACTTTCAGGTCTCTCCAGGGATGTTCGATTGGGTTCAAGTCTGGCTGGGCCTCTCAAGGACATTCAGACATTCAGAGACTTGTCCCAAAGCCACTCCTGTGTTGTCTTGGCTGTGTGCTTAGGGTCATTGTCCTGTTGGAAGGTGAACCTTCACCCCAGTCGGAGGTCCTGAGCACTCTGGAGCAGATTTTAATCAACGATCTAACTGTACATTGCGCCGTTCATCTTTCACTCAATCCTGACTAGTTTATCAGTCCCTGCCACTGAAAAACATCCCCCACAGCATGATGCTGCCTTCAAGCTTCACCGTAGGAATGGTGCCAGGTTTCCTCCAGATTTGATGCTCGTCACTCAGGCAAAAGAGTTCAATCTTGGTTTTATCAGACCAGAGAATCTTGTTTCTTAAGGTACTTTTTGGCAAAGTCCAAGTGGGCTGTCATGTGCCTTTTACTGAGAAGTGGCTTCATTCTGGCCACTACCATAAAAGGCCTGATTGGTGGAGTGCTGCAGAGATGGTTGTCCTTCTGGAAGATGTCGTGGAATTATTCTAATCAAAAAGGAGAGATTTCATTTCTTCAAAACAAAAAAACTGTATTATTTAATTACTGCAGTAATGGAGCTTGTCAACAAGCCCCCCGTAGGTGATTCGTTGAGAGCCCAACCAGAAGGACTAAGCCACAGCATTTTATAGCGAAGTCCACCCTCCTGAATGTTCATGACAAACAGATGTATGGAATGGATCACAAGGTTAAAATTCATATGAAAGATAGTCATAATTCACAGCAAACAGTTTCAGCTGTAAAAACTGATCTCATTGATTAGAAACCAGAGTCTGGCCCCCAACTCAATCCTGGAGCCATCTCCCCCTGGTACCCAGTACAGAAACATTAACTCATGCTATGGAATGCAGTCTTGTTAGGCTTATCACCCAAAGACATAGTAAAGCTTCTGTCAGCATTAAATCTGAGGCCCATCCTCAGTAGAACACACACAGATTAAAGTGTTCTAAGAACCCCCTATTCTGTTCCACCATTTGACGCCATACCAGTATTAGAACATAATCTTGTAATTTCTGTTCTGACAAAGGTTCTCCCATCTCCACAGAGAAACTCTAGAGCTCTGTCAGAGTGACCATCAGGTTCTTGGTCACCTCCCTGACCAAGGCCCATCTCCCTCAATTGCTCAGTTTGGCCGGGCGGCCAGCTCTAGGAAGAGTCTCAGTGGTTCCAAACTTCATCCATTTAAGAATGATGGAGACCATGGTGTTCTTGGGGACCTTAAATGCTGCAGAAATGTTTTGGAACCCTTCCTCAGATGTGTGCCTCGACACAATCCTGTCTCGGAGCACTACGGACAATTCCTTCAACCTCATGGCTTGGTTTTTGCTATGACATGCACTGTCAACTGTGGGACCTTAGACAGGTGTGTGACTTTCCAAATCATGTCCAATCAATTGAATTTACCACCGGTGGACTCCAATCAGGTTGTAGAAATATCTCAAGGATGATCAATGGAAACAGGATGCACCAGAGCTCAACTTTGAGTCTCAAAGCAAAGGGTGCGAATACTTACATAAATAAAGGTACCCATTTTTTATTGTTAATAAATGTACCAACATTTCTAAAAACCTGTTTCACTTTGACATTATGGGGTATTGTGTGTAGATAATTTTTTTATCAATCACATTTTAGAATAAGGCTGTAACGTAACAAAATGTGGAAAAAGTAAAGGGGTCTAAATACTTTCTGAATGCACTGTATAGCCCAACATTTGTATCACAACTAAAGTTGCATAAATAACTAAATTAAGCATAGGAGGACCTGTTTCTTTGTTAACCTCTGAACACAGAATAGCCGCATGTGCGCACTCCCTCAGAAATCATTTGGAGAAAACATCCTTTCTATTTTATTCAGCTATGTTCAATTGTATTCTTCATACTATAAAATAATGCCACAGAATTCAAAGCAAATCATGTCTGCTAAATGAACTAATGTAGCCAGCCCACAGCCATATGGCATAGCCAGATCAGGGCAACTCAGAATATGCTATTGTGTTCGTCTGAAATATACTACATTTTCTTCATATCATGTTTCTTTAGACCGGTCTAAAATAATGAATTGATTTATTATGATGGTGTAGGTTATATTAAATGGATTTACTAGACTTATTAAAATGTAGATGTCCCAAAGGTCTGCATCAGTGGCTCGTAGGCTACGCGTGGAAGCCAAGAGATGCTAAATGTGTTTGTATTATTTAACGGTCAATTAACGTGAGACTGGCAGTTATTTGCTTGACAATCACTAGCTGACGAAATTTCATGACCGCCACAGCCCTAGCGGACATCCTACATAATGTACTTGTCTGAGTACCATCACATGCACAAATAACAGGCATATTGTGGCCTGGCTTACAGTCTGTCAGTATCGGGAACTGGGAAGATGTGAACAATTACAACATATGAAGAAAATGCTCCTGCACCGGTCGACAGCTAAGAGCTCAAAATGGCCCGTTTCCATCTTACTCACGCTGCGTACTCCTGGAGCTTGAGCTGGAACACATCAAAGACTTCTTTGTTCTTCATGAGGTAGACGGAGCGCAGGTAGGAGAAAAAACACTACACAGAGAAAGAAAGCGAGATGGAAAGGTGAGCGATATATTGACACCAGCCATCTTCTCTAACAATAACAGCCAGCCGAGGGAGGCGATGAATCACACTGGGTGGTGCAAGATGGTGATAAGGGCCCCTCTTTTCTCTTTGAGTGGGCTCTCTCCTTAAGAGAAATGTGAAGCCAGTTTCAAATTATGATTAGAGGCTGAAGATGAAACAACCTGATGCCTCACAAAATGGTGTAAAATCACATTGTTTTGAGATCAAAGGAAATAACAGATCGTACCATCTAGAAGGTGAGGTTGTTAGTGACAAAGCCAAAAACACACTGTTGGTGCATAAGAGGCTATTTCGATTTTCCATCGCATTTTAGTAATTTAGTCAAAAATGTAAATAATGGAGAATGTAAATGCAGGGGCCAAATCTCCATTTTATGGGTGTAAGCACTATAGGTGAAATTAACAACTACTGACTTGTGTGCTGATTCATCTCAACCCCCTGCCCTCACCGTCCCCTCTAGGACACTGACCCTCTGCGCTGTTCCTTCTCTTGGGCCAGGAAGGCCTCCAGCTTCTGCTGCACACTTGTCAGCTTCTCTGGGTTCACCCTGGCAAAATAAGAAAATAAAACATTTCAATATTTTGTGAATCGACATAGCATTACATTTGTAAAATGGATTAAAACAGTGAAAAGGTCACAGATGCATGGACACCTTCATGGATAGAAACACACTGACACAAAGGTTATTAGAGTGGACACGGTCTGTAACTAAACTTATCCCATAATGGTTTATCATCATCATTATTATCACCTTGGACAAAATATAATTTTAGCAACAAACCCCAAAGTCAATGCTATTTAAGTCACAGCATTTCATTACATCGAAAACATGGACTTAGCACTATAATCTTCTTTGAAAAAGCTATCCCGCTAAGTCCATTTGTAGCACTGTAATTGATGGCAACACAGCCCTCTGTGCCAGGCAACTCCGCAGGAGAGAGTGGGAACATCAAAAGGTCAACTGTCCTCTCCATTTCCCGCCTCAGTGTCACAGACGCCAAAGGAGACTGAAGGGGGATAATATAGTGGGGATGACGGAAATTAGTAATGGTCCCCCCCTAACTGTCCAATGACAACATTAACAACCACCAGCCAAGGTGTTTGTTTTGAAGTAGGAACAAGGGCTGCATTCCAATTCCCTACCCCTCCGCTCAGTGAACTTGCTCCCTCCGCAAATGGATATAAAAGCCACTGCATGGGTGTAGGGCGTGGCGGTCATTAAAATTGTCAGCCGGTTATTGTCAAGCAAAAGACTGTCAGTCTCACGGTAATTGACCATCAATTAAACATGTTTAGCATCTCCAGGCCTCCACGCATACAGGCCACTGATGTGTGCCTTTGGAACATCATTTAAAAAAGTTGAATAAATCAATTGAATATACACCATCACAATAAATCCATGATTTATTTTAGGCAGGTCGAAAGGTCTTCAGGGTACCTGAAGAAGGCACAGTGATGCCGAAACGTTGGTAAATACCCAATAAATTACTGGGAGATTATATATTATAATGTTATTTTGATAGTTTATTCGCCGTTAAGCAGCACCTCCACACCCAAAAAAATTCTGGGTGTGCGCCAGCTCAAGTTTTTTTAGGCAGGTCTAAAAAAACATGATATGAAAAAAAAACGTATTTCAGAAGAACAGAAAACGAGTTGGCCTACTGAATGTTATCTGGCTATGCGCCATGGCCATAGGCTTATTCACTTAAACATATCTTGTCCAAGTCATTCGCCATTATTTTATATTATTTTCTAGAAAGAAGAAAATCATTTTACTTAGCTGAATAAAATAAAGGATATTTTCACTTTCCTGAGCACATATGAAGTGGCTATGTTGAGCATAAAAGAACATTTGAAACTGGTCCTATATGCTAGATTGAGATATTTGATAACTTTAGTTATGAATGATACAAACCTTACATGCTGACCACACCGCGTGTGCCATTGCGCTCATGTTGATTTTGTCCACCCACATCAGACGCGATTAGAACATGCAGGTTGAAATATCAAAACGAACTCTGAACCAACTATATTAATTTGGGGACAGGTCGAAAAGCACTAAACATTTATGGCAATTTATCTAGCTAGCTTGATGTTGCCAGCTAATTTGTCCTGGGATATAAACATTGGGTTGTTATTTTACCTGAAATGCACAAGGTCCTCTACTCCGACAATTAATTCACTGATAAAAGGGTAAACCGAGTTTGTTTCCAGTAATCTTTCCTCCTTCAGGCTTCTTCGGACTTGATATGGGGGTTGGCAACTAACTTTAAGGTGCATTACCACCTCCAACTGGGCTGGAGTGTGGACCTCAGTTCATTCCTAAAAACCAAATGAGGAGATGGGAGAGGCGGGACTTGCAGCGTGTCAAGCATCACAAATAGAACCAAGTTCAATTTTAGCTGCTGGCTACGCAGACGCTCGTTTGGATGAAATGGTTGAATAACATGTGTAAATGTATTTTGTAAT